>NC_072739.1:106411397-106711397 GCF_026930045.1 Uloborus diversus | reverse complement strand
AAATAAGAGTCTTCAAATCGCTGCGCCCTGTAGCTCTCCTCCCCAGCAAGAAATTAAAAAGAAGGTTTAATTATTCGTTGGAGTAACAATGGGATATTGATATCATATAAAAACGTCTAAGGAAATGCGTTTTTAGGAAATCGATTTTGAAACAATTCTCGATGAAAGTCCCTGAACCACCCCTCTTTCCCTAGCGTTACTACCAAAGATAGTCTGAATTCTGAAATCGTGAATTTTAGATTTCAATTTCGAAAATTTTTGGAGAGAGATCCCTAACCGCTCCTTATTCCTTAGTGCCTCTTAAGATAAATTGAAATTGCGCTTTTGAATTTCGAAAATCCTTCAAGCGAGGATCCGATCGACTGATTATTATTCGACTGAGTTTAAGAATAAACGATCGGGAGGCTTTACGGTGCGCCCTCTTCATCTGTGAATGAAAGGCGCCTTTCTGTTACTCTTTTTTGCATTAAAAAAAAAAAAATGTTGTAGAAACATTTTTTATAAATACAAATGAGCAGTTTTACACATGGATTTTTTATGGATGTTTTCCCACTATCGCTTTATGAAGCGTTTTTCAACCCTTTTTTAACGCTGCTCCCCCCTTCACTTTGTGGAGAAACTTTGAAAACTGTTTAGTCATGTATGAATTATATAATTTTCATTTTTAGGATTTTGTTTGCTGATTTTTTTTTCTCTTTTCCCCCCTCCTAAATTTTATTTTTATAGAAACTCAGTTGCGATACTTTCTTACTTTGATTAGGTAATTTTGCGCCCCTCAAATTTTTTGCTCCGTGCCGGGGCACGGACTGACGGAGTGTTAGTCCGGCCCTGCTGTAACATTTCACAAGTATGCAGCATTATTAATATTAGATTTGATTTTATTTAATTTCTTACAATTTTTCTTTTTCAAGCCGTGTTTCCCTATGAAGTTTCAAAGTATGTCTATTGAATATTAAGTTTTAGCAGTGAAACACATAGGACAGGGTTGCCACGCACCGGGAAAACCTGGAATTGTCAGGGAAAATGGCCGAAAATCAGGGAAATGTCAGGGAAAATGAAAAATTGCATATTTCCGATCGTTATTAGCGCGGCCCGCGGTCTATGACGTCAAAAAACCCCTTTCATTCTTGTTTTTTTTCGCCGCCATTCCCATTCGTCGTTTTGTCATTCCCCTCTTTCTTCTTCCCCCTGCAGTTCTTTTTATCAACTCTCTGCCATTGGCGCGTGCGCCATAGCAGTCGGCGGCGGACATGCGCAGAAGTACTTTTTTTCTTCCTAGTTTCAGCGCGCTCTGTTTAAACGCTGCTTATTTACGTCAGCAATTCTGAAGTTATGATACACAGCACATTGTTTTGTCTGCGAGTGCGACTGAAGTTCTTAATGAGCTGCAATAATCTTTTCATATTTTATATTATTTTTTAAAATTAATTAATGAAATCGTATTCTTCTAAACAATTTTGTTCTGTAAATTTAGTTCATTAGACAATTTTAAACTTAGAAAGTTTCTTTTTTACAGAAGTGTCGCTAATCTTTTAGTATTTTGGTAGTGATTTCTTTATTTTACTTTATTTTTATTCAAATTATTTACTCATATTATTTTACTTTATTATTTTCATCTGTGTGTGTGTATTTTATTGCGGAGGAGCGAGCACACTTTTCTTTCAAAACAATAATTAAAAATAAATAAATAGGTAAAAAAAAAATAAAAAATAAAAAGAGGGTTAAAAATAAAAAAGCGCTAAGGCGTTCAGAAATATTGGGGGGGGGGGGAGGGTTGTGCCATTGAACTTGGGGGTTGAGCACCCCTGTTTTATGAGCAACAAACAGGGGAAATATGTAAAGCTAAAAGATGCATATTTTTTTGCAGGCCAAAGTCTAAAAGCGCTGTGAATTCAATGGATTGGAGGGGTGGAAGGCAATAATTGAAAAAGTTTAGGTTTCATAACTTTTTAGTTCAGATTATTTTAGTGATACAGATGTCACAATTGTTAATTTCGTAGTTCTTTCACTTCATGTAAGGCAGTGGCTCCTCGCTATTGATTTACATTATTATATATCGCTTGATTTACATTAATTCTTTATTACAGTGATTTGCTTCACTTGTGTTAGTACATTAGGGTAGTTCAAAAATACACTTAAAAAAAAAAGGTTTCTCCTGGAAAACAGGACACCACTCAATGTTTTTAGATTTGTGGATAGTAAAATACTGGAAGAATTTTAACTTCCTATTCCAACTGAAAGAGGGTGCTCGACCTCCTCCCCAAACTTCATAAGTATGGAGAGGGGGTTAAAAAAATACATTGAACTGAAAAAACTATGTTACATACTACAATCTACACGAGTTATATGCATATTCATTGCAATAAAATAATTACTTACATAAATTAAAAAAGAACAGCTGGGGAAATTAAATGTTTCTAAATTTGTGACTTTTTCTATTCTAGGGCTAATGTTAAATTAAGGGGTCAATGAGCAACCTCTTAAAATTTGAGTAAGAAGCTAAAACTTTTACAGCACAATACTATTAGTAAGTTTTAAAAAGATAAGGGGTGTCTCGGGCTCGAGCTGAGAGAAAAAAAAATTTTTTGAACCACCCTTAGCACATAGGCGGATTTAGGACCGAGTTCTTGGGGGGGGGGGGGGGGGGGGGCAGGATTTTTTTTTGAGCAACACTTTAAATTGCCCCCCTTTCCCCTATGTTTTTGGTCTGTTTGTCCTACGATGCATAAGGTCATGCTTTTACTCTTTTTTTTCTTTGGTGTGTCGTTTTCATTCGTATGTGTTTTCTTGCTGTCCTTTTTGAATTGACCTTAAGAGAGGTGACTGGTATCAAGAGAGTGACGCAGGGCTCCTTTTTAAGTGGGATAAAGAATGTCTCCAAATTTAGGGGGTCCGGGTTCTCCCCCGGAGAAAATTTTGTAAAATGGATGTAAAATTGTGCATTTTGAAGCCTAATAAGGGTTAATTGGAAAAACAAAAATCTTGGGGAAAAAATAGACAATTTTTTTAAAAAAAGTTTTATGATTTAAATGTGCTTTGTGATGTAAGTTAATACTTTAAAAGAAATGCTGTACAGGATTAGAAAATATATGTAACATGAGAGTAACATACTACTTATTAGAACAATTCATAATTTATACACTTGATAAGAAATAAAATCGAAGCACACTTCGCTTAGGAGTTTCAAAGACTTGTCTAATTATTTTCAAGGTTTGGTTGGTTAGATTGGATGTTTTAGCCCAAGAGCCCTAGTAGGTTATACTGTGCCAATTTTTTTCAAGGATTTTAGAACATTTAATAATTTAAGGCACTTCATTTGCACTTTCCAATCTCTGAAATTAAGCACTAGATTATACAGTTGTACAGTATTATTCAAACTTTGTAAAAAAAAAAAAAAAACCCTAGCTATTTTAAGTTTAAAAGAAAAAATAAACTATAGAATTCTCTCATTACAACAACCTTTTTTTTAAATTATAAGCAGTGCAGAAAACGAAAAGGAATAGAGGTAGTGTATCATTTTTCCGGGCTAAACGGATTAACAATATGCAGTAGAAGCAAGATAAAAGCAATCAATACAAAAGAATTTCCAAAATACTGCATTCGGGGTTAAATAAATAGCAAGATATGAAACATGTGAGTCACAAAAATTTTTTTCAAGTCATATGTTACATACGTAAGAACCATGATTTTTACACTTTTGATGCACGATATAGCAAGGAGCTAAATTTGACATATTTTGGCATTCCTCCCCCTACCATTTGTTAGAAATTTAAAATTTAAGGTTTGTAGCCACGCTTTTCCAAATATTCAAGGTTTTCAAGCACTTGAAGATGAAATTAATTTTTTCAAGCACTTTCCATTTTTCAAGGAACAAATCATGCAATTTTTTACGAGTAACGGATCCACTTCAAAGCAGTGGCCCGAAGCTATAGCTTGTTTATCTTATAGGCAAATCTGGCCCTATTACCTGCAGATTTTTGTAATTTTTACGAAAGTTCGCCAGTTTTTACGATTAAAGGATTTTTACAATTTTACCAATCTGAACGTGTGAATCCAGAAGGTTCTTCAAAATCTTTCATCTGAAACAACACAAAATATCTAGTTTTTGAAATCACGCAAATTGAAAATAAACATTCTGAAAAGAAAGAAAACAAATCATAACGAGCAGATCGTTCTGTTAGCGCAAATGGGGGAGTGGGGGGTTCCCTTTGTTTTAGGTTCTAATTTAAAAATAATCGTAAATTATTGTAAGTGTTGCAGCTGAATGCATAGCTCGTTTTGACTATATTTACATTTGTATACTTGCCCAAATGGTTTTCAGTCCAAAATAGTGAATTTAGGCATATTTCCAGCACCCCAGTGACAGCTGTACTATTTGTATTTAATGTTCATTTTTTTTTCTTTTCTCCCATCAGAAAAGGACATTCACTATCCTCTTCATTTTCATTGAACTATTCAAAAAAAGAAAAATAATAATGATTTTTTGTTTTAAGATTTTGGAAGATGTGTTGTTACTATTTAAAGTCCTCCCAAAACTGGGGGGCATTGCCCCTATGGCCCCCTCCTATAAATTCACCCATACCCTTCTGAACTAGTCAAAAAATAAAAAAATAATGTTAAAATTTTTTTGGAAGATGTGTTGTTACTACATAAAGTCCTCCCAAAACTGGGGGGGCATTGCCCCCCTCTGCCCCCCCCATAAATCCGCCCATGCCTTAGCAGCTTGAATAAATTAAATTTGGTAACCATTGTTCGTAAAGTTTGAAAATGAGGTAAGTTTTATGAAAATTTGAGATGTATGTATTAATGTTGCAAAATGAAGGTGGAGATCGATAACCTGGAAATGTCAGGGAATTTCATTCTAGAACTTCCGTGGCAACCCTGATAGGAATACATTTCATACACTATTTTGCTAACTTCTGGACGTATTTTTATCCTCAGAGAAGGGAAATGCATTTTGAAAAGGTTTTTAAGTGTTAGCAAGTTAGTCTTAATGTTGGCGACAATTTTTTCCCCGCCAATTTGAAAGATCCCCTTTTTAAACTGAAAACAATCTTAATTTTTAGTTTTCTCTTTTATGTAAGCATACTGTCTTTAAACAATTCATATTTTTATTTTAAAATTTTAAAACTTCCGAGATTATCAAATTTGATTCATATTAATTTGTGGTGACATCTGTTTAATTATACTTTAATGTTATTTAGACAGTTTGAAATACGAAACTCGTTTTGAGAAGACAACTTATTTCAATCACATTGATTTAAGAAAGTAAAGTGGGAAAATAATTCAGTGTTTAGTTTACTACAGTGACGGATTTCGAAATTGGCTACTATCTAGTATAGCTTACGGTAAACAACTTCCGTAGACAGAACATTTTTAAAATTCTAAATTCCTTCAGCATTCATTTTAAAAACGTAGTATCCCCTAATTTCTTTCACTTTTGCAAGAAATGTAGAATAGGCAGTAATTGTTTCAGCATAATATCGACAGCAATTTGTTTCAGCTTGTATGCATCGAATGCATTTAGTCTACACTTAAAATATTTACTTCCAAATGAAATAAAAGTTACTGAAAACTGTTATCTAAAACGAATTACCAAAGTCAAAATAATTCATAATTAAAAGAAAAACAGTTCAATCTCTGCACCTGGAAAAAAATAATGAAAATCCATTACGTCTTAAAATACATGTCATGTGCCAAACTATAGATAATGCTGGCATCTAGCAACCATGCTGCCAAAGTTTTCGCCAAGCCACACACTAGTCACATGATGTATCTCTGAACCAATTTCTTCATCAGAAAGACTGGGAAAGCTAAGTCTACTTTTATAATTAGTCTATGGTAAGAAGTTATCAAATTTGAGAGTTTTGAAAACTGAAATTTTTATCTCTCTGCATTTTCAACCAAAATATTGCTCTGGAGTTGAGCCTCACATGCGGTTCAGAATGACGGAAAGTTGAAAAATGTGCAAAGTATTTCAGAGATACAAAAGTAAATATCACTTAATTCACTGAAGTAAATATCACTGAAGATTTCATTTTGCTGTCCTTGTAAAATTTCAGTTGAATAAACCAAGTTAGCTATTTTGTAATTTCATTAGTTCTTTTGAATAGCAAATTACATGAACAAAATGACGCAGACTACATGACAAAGGCTGCATATTCCACATGCTTAAATTTAAATTTTTTTATACGGAAATGAATTCTTTCCGAGAAATAACTCAGGTTCTTTAAAAACTCTTCTTAGTTTGAGCTTTTCTCAGATCCGACGGAGAAGCCTTCATTCAAAATTATCACTACAATTACTATTAATATTACTGCTGTATGGCACCTAACTTTTGTAACATGGGTTTTATACTTAACCATTTAATAGGGAAATAGCATGAAATTTACTGTTTTTTGACCATAACTTTTTTCTAAATAACAAATATGGTCAAAGAAAGTAATGGGACCCAAGTTGAGCCATCCCCTATCCATTAAAAAAAGAATCATCAAAATTGGTCCACTAGGTGAGAAGCTGTGTGGAGGAAAAAAAAAACATATGGTATTAACTGATAACTGTCTCCTTTTTGAAGTCGGTTAAAAATGTAATATCGTAGCCTCAAACCAACCATGGGATATCTTACTGTTAATCCTGGGATTAGATGTCTAACTGCTGTTTTGAGGCGCCGATTTATTCAAGCAATTTTAGTTCAATTTTTTTTTTTAAACATTACATTCCAAAATAGTTGCAGATTGTAGATAAAACATGTAAGAAAAATTCAACACTGTTTTATTTTGGAAAAGTTTTTGTAAAGATATACATTATGATAAAAAGTAAATATTTCGGTGTTCTTACAGAGTTGATATTTCCAAGCTTGTAGGAAATTTTCGTATCAATTTGAAAAAAAAAAAAAAAAAAAAAAAAGAAGAAAAAAAAAAAAAAAAAAAAAAAAAAAAGAAGAAAAAAAAAAAAAAGCTAAAATTAAATAAAAATTTAAGTTTAAGAAAATTTTGAGGCAATGGAATTATATCTTTGCTACATTTTTTTTGTTAATAAAATTGAAGTAAATATTTAACTTTTCAATTTTTGAATGTCAAAAGCAACAAAGAAAAATCACTTTTCATCAACTCTTGAAAAATCACTCATAACGTCTACATTTAATAAATGAAGTGAATTGCATTTTTGCCCGCATTCCGTGCTGATGTTTTACGTTTATGTGTTGCCTTTTGCTTATTTAAAAAATTGTTTCAAGTGACCATTGATCTTACCATCTGCAGGTGTACAAGCTCTCAAAATTCCTGGAAAGTTTCCATCTTTAACCAGCATATTCTTCATTTCAATAGGGCAAATGGGAAAAATTCTGGGAAAATCAAAGAATAGCACAATCATTGGGAAAGAAAAGATCAGTTCCCTGGAAATATACTTGGTGAATATTTTTTTTGAAGTTACAATGTAGTTTGAAAATTCATGCTGTTTAATCATGGAATGATCACAAAGTTACATAATTGTAACTCATAAATGACAAAAGGAAATCGAGATTTCTATGTGACTGACATGTGAACAATAATTTAATTCCAAACTGTGAAGATAATTCAATCCCTAAAGAAAGCACACTGACACTGAAGAAAGATGTGTAAACAACTACTAGTACAAAGCATATCTTACATATTTTTCTTTTCATTTTCTTTACATTTTGGGGAAAGTTGTCATTGTTTACGGATGTTTTACAGTTATTACTTTAGGTTAAACTCATTGTGCTTATGTTAATTGATTTTCTTTTTAATTTGAAAGTCAATTGGCGAAAAACAATGGAGTTACGAAACTACTTTACAGTTAAAAGCTACTGTTAATGTAATTTTGATGCAGTTTTTGTTTATTTGGCAAAATACTTCAAATTGCAAAGGATTGTATTTAGGTTTTTAAAGGGCGTTTAGGCATTTTAGTTAAATATGATTATTGATTATTTGACATCAAAAGAGGGGGGGGGGGGTATTTTTTTTAATTCTAGAGGGTTTTTTTTTTTTTCCTTTTTTCAAATGATAACTTTTCTATACTTAAATTCTTTTTCATATGGGGTACGGGATTTCCTTTTTGTCCTAGACGTACCAGGTTTTTAAATGCCTTGTTTTTCTGTGGGTTACTGTAGGGCGTTGCTTGGCGATAAACAATAGAGTTGCGGGGATTACTTTACAATTTGAAAGCTACCATTAATGCAATTTTTTTTTTGTTTCTTTGGTGAAATATTTAAAATGCAAATACAGTAGAAGACGGTTATAACGCACACCTTGGGACCAGAGTTTTTGCGCTATACAGGTTTTTGCGTTATATAGGCCATTTAACAAATTTTGAAACTAATATATTCGAAATATATCTATATATTTCCACTTCAGAATAAGTTTTAACTGCAGTCTGTATTAAAGCGCACTAATTATATACAATGTAATATTCTAAAAGTATGTTTCACAAAAAAAAAGTAAAATAAAATAAAATGAATTACTCTGCAGTTCTCCTATTTTTATGGTTTAGCATAACTGCTTCATTTTCAAGAGTGATCAGGTATTTTTTTAAATCTGTGAATTCTAATTTTAATTTAAAACCTTTGAATTAAGATAGAAAGGTGAAAAACTGTTTGAAAATTTAATTTGCCAAACAATTTTAATGTTTGCAAGGCAGAACAGAGGGATTTTTTTAACAGCAAAACTTATTTTTTACATCTGAAAAGTACTTGACTGCATCTTTTTACTACTTTTCCACGTTATGATAACCAAGCAGTGAATTAAAATTGAGCTCCATGCTTGCTACCAACCATATCGTTGCCAATACATGTGAGTAAAGATGCAAATTAAATATTTTGCTCTGTGATTGGCAACACAGAATGGCATTTCATCATTTGTAATGTCATCGGCAAGCAATGTAAACAATGAAAGCGCAACGATTTAAGTAATTTTTTTAAAAATATTAAACTTAAACAAATTACTTAAAAAATGGTCGGAACCTATGTTTTTAAGCTTGCTCTTTGAGGAAAAAATACTTTTAAAATTTTGGAAACAACCCCATTACAAATAAACAGAAAAGAACCTATCAACTTTTGAATTTTAAAATAATTTATTAGCAAAACTGTACATAATTTACACACCAGCTTTAAATATTTACGCCATGCACCATGAGAAAGTAATCTGAAAAAGAAAGAGAAAACAAAGCAATTATTTTGCTTCAATATTGAATTAAAAACATTTTTACATACATTAGAAAATAAAAATGCATTGAGGAGGCGAAAAACATCCAAAATCTGTATGAAACGTGATTTTTTGAAGAAAGGTTGCAGATTTAACATGTTTAAAAACTACATTTTCATCATTGCGGCAATAGCAAAAGGGGAAAAAAAAATATTTACCTGAAAATGCAGTACTCAATGAAAAATCATTTATTTTCCAGTAATATCTCCAAAGCCTAAAATTATAAGTTATAATAATGATTACAATGAAAATTATGACAATGTAGAATACATAACTAAGATTATACAAGATGCATCCAAAAAATAAGCAAATGCAATAGATCCATTTTATTTCCAATGGGGAAACCTATTTTTGTTCCTAATCTTTTGCAGATCTAGTGCATTCTCCAGAGACAAGCAACAATTCTTTCATGTGGCACTGCTATAATGCCGTGCTAAGCACAAAAATTTGTATCTGCAGCTAAGCTCAAAATGAGAGACAGTGAATCTTGTGTGTAACAAAACTTTCTTTAACAATAAACCTGTCTATAACAAAATTTCAGAGGCGTAACTTGGCTACGTGAAATGGAGGAGAGGGGGTTGGGGGGCAAACGTTTTTTTCCAAGGGAAATTTATTTGATTCATATTCTGCCATCCAACTAAAATAATGAAAAAAGTTACTTTTTCAAAAAATAAATGAATAAATTTAAGAAATCATAATAATTTTTAATGCAATGTATGTTATTCAGTTTAAACAGGACTGAGCTACAGAGAGAAATGCGCACATACATCCGGAGAAGTTTCAAAAAAATGAAAACTTCTCTCCCAAAAAAAATATGCTGACCTTCTTTTGTTGTTGTGTTAATAGTTTATACAATCATTGACGCCAAACAGTTGTGCTTACATTTTGTAATCCTAAAATACAGATTTCTTTTTCTAAGTTGCATTGGATTTAAGTCGCGAATAAATCCATAGACTATAGATTGCTTAAAAAATTCCAAGTACTTTGGAAACGATTTTTCTTTCTTCCGAAGTTGTTTTCCAGGATCCCAGGAATGTAGAATGTACAGTGTATACTAGGGTGGGTCATTGCCCTATGATAAAAAAAAAATTCGGATTTCCATCGGGCAGGGCAAGAAAAAAGTACCAAATGACGTTTTGCGGTTATAAAATTTCATTTGATTAGGAGTTCATTTTCTGCCTCCGGATTGAGTTTGAAAAACCCATATTTAAGGAAAAAAATTCGTTTTCATTAAAAAACTGAAAAAGAAAATTATAAATATATATTACAACTTAAGGTGGTTCAAGTATTAATCATTTATTTACAAAAACGTTTTTAATAATCATTAATTTTCAAAATTAAAAATATTCATCTTAAAATAGCTTGAAAGTCCTAACTACAGTGGTTCCCAAAAGTGTTCTTACACTTTGAAATTTTTTAGTAAAACCAAAATAATGCGAGTAGTCCAATATTTTTTCACAACATTCCTATGTCATTCTAAATACAGCCCTGTAGTTTTTTCAAAATATTGACGGACCTTCTTTTTAAAATGAGTAAAAAAACGAAGAGACAGAGAAATCATGCGCCACAAAAGTCATCATACATGATAAATTCATGATTAAAATTATCATAGGTCGTTTTTTTATTATTTTTGCATTGTGTTGACCCTTAAAAGTCATTTGGCTTTAATTTTTTGTTTATTTATTCCTTAATAGTGTGCTTATTACTAGGGCTCGAACGATGGCATTTTTTGGCCGATGGGCCGATGCCGATTGTTGGCCGACTGTTCAAAGATGGCCGATGGCCGATTGTTTCCCTCCAAATAGCCGATGGCCGATGCCGTTGGATGATGGCAAAAAAAAAAAATCTAACTTAAATAAATTGATAAGAATGTCAGGGATTTGAAGGATCGTTTATTCATTTCACTTTATTTCCTTTCTACAAATAAGGATTTGTAATCAAAAAAAAAAATCAAATTTCGACCTAATTTCTATTTTACGATCACCCAATTTAAACTTCACAATTTTTTTCGGCACATCTTTACACGCATATGTACCTAAGAACATATAGATGACCAAAATATCTATTTTGAACACCTCCTCAGTTAACTATCGCAAGTTCTCTTGTGATTTCTTTATACGCGTAAACCTGCGTCTCTCAGAAACATTATGAAATAGTAAGTTGAAAACTCATACGTACGTAGTATGATCTAAAAGTTCGAGGACCAGCAGTATAAAACCTTACCCTGAATAGTTCACATTACCGAAGCCATCTATCTACAAAATAGTCACCTTGAACAACGATGCACTTCTGCCAACGTTTGTATAGCTTTTAAAAGCACACCTGGCAGCCATTTTTCGCAGCCTCCTGTAAGGCCTCTTGCGCTGCTGCTTTAACTTCATCGTGGGGAAGAAGACGACTTTCATGTTGAGGATACACGGTTTGATTGATCAATGCTCTGATATGACATACAAATAACATAACGTTTCGTCGGACTTCGCTCCGTGTGACTCTTACCTGTTCCCAGAAAAAAAAAACGTGGCATGGACGCCGCTTTCTTCCGTCAGGAGAAGATAAAGCTGAATCATAGTAGGTTGCGAAAAAGGCTTCCAGGAGTGTTTCCTAAAGTTATATGAACACTGGCAGAAGTACATAGTCCCTCAAGGTGACCCTTTGAAGGTGGATGTGCTTCGGTAATGTGAACTATTCTGGGTAAAGTTTTGTGCAGCTTGTACCCGAAATTTTGGATCGTACTACGTACAATCTATATAGGATGTAATTATACTTCTCTTTTTTGACTATTGTATGATGATAGAGAACAAAAAAAATTTAAAAATAAAAATATGAAACCGTCAACAAATTATGCAATTAAAGTGGAAAGATTGCACGTAGACATTTTTTAGTCATGAAATTAAACAAAAAAGGTAACAGATAAATTACAATATTAAATCATAATAGGAATATTTTTATACTTATTTAAAATTTATGAATTAAAAAATTTGCATTTTTTATAAAAGCTATAAGAGTGACATAAATTTTTCTGAAAAAAGAAATAGCCATGAAAAGAGTGAGGTTCTTAAAACGCAGCTACAATAAACAAACTCGATATTTACTCCAAGTTAATAATAACTGAATACAGATACTACTTGATCTGATGTTTGCACACATAATATTGAACAACTTGATTGTTTAAAAACTTTTATGAAGCACTACAAACAAGTTCAAATTAAATTTTCAATTTAACAATAATTTGCTGAAATTTAAAAAATTGCTTAATAGAAAATCCTTGAAACTTTTCTATAACATATTATTAACTAGTATGTTGGGGCCATCACGAAACTTTCTTCTATATTTTTCCTTTTTCTGATCCCTCCCCATGCTTGACGAGGAAGCAATATTCCCAACAAAAACAAAATTACACATGCAAAAACTTGACGACCATCCCAATGTCTGAATTATTGTAAAAACAAAACAAAGAGCGAAAATTGAAAGTTACTTTAAAAGCTTAACTTGAATTAATTACAAATATTTTATTTATTAACAAACATAAGATGGCAACAGTTAAAAATTTTAAATCATTGAGATAATATTTCCTATCATTTCCATACAATTAAAATCACAAAGAAATACGCAGACGACAATCTATTACGATTTATCTTTCTTATTGTTGCATTAATAAAAATATATTTATTCGCAAAAAAAAAAAAAATCAACACCTCTTGGAGCGATCGGCGTCAAAATCGAACCAAAGCCTGTTTACATATGGATTCACATATATTCCAAATTTCAACCAGAACGTAGCATTACTTCTTGAGATAGGGTACTCAAAATGGAAAAAAAGAACGGGTGATTGCGCTACCCCCTTTTTAGCTGTTGACACAAAAATAAAATCAGTTCTTATACCCACTAAGGGTTACTTGCCGATAAATTTTTCTTTCATTCCGTTCATTATTTCTTGAGATACAGCAGTCACAATTGACGACAAAAAACGTTCTATAGCTCAACCCCCATTTGAGTTATTGACACCAAAATTGATTCAGCACCTGTTCCTGTTAATACCAACATATGGACCAAATTTTGTTTGATTCCGCCAGTTACTTCCTGAGGAATAGCAAGCACGCGTAACTCGAAAAACGTCCCATTGCTCCACCCCCCTTGGAGGAATTCGCGCCAAAAACTAATGGGCACAAGTTCACATAGGGGCACATATGTGTACTAAATTTCGTTCGATTTCATGCGGTAGTTTTTGTTGTAGAGCGGCCACAAAAAACTGGTCACACACAGACGTGACACACATACATACATACACACACACACACACACACATACATACACACACACACACACACACATACACACACAGACAGACAGACATTTTCCAAAAATGGTCGAAATGGACTCAGCACACCTCAAAATGTTCGAATCCGTCAAAATTCGAAATTCGAAAATTTGCACGAATCCAATACTTTCTTCTATATATTAGATATAGAAGAAAGTAAAAATTTGATGAAATCGAAAATAACTCGTTCATTGATTTCATAAAAATACATGAAAATAGTTACTTACAATAGAAAAAAAAAAGATCGCTATAAATGATGCAAAAAAGATGGCGCATTACGAAATAAAGATGAAACAAGAATGAGAAATACGCAAAATGACATTTCTTAACCCTTTCCGGCACGCATGTTTAAAATATTTTTTAATTTTGAAAAAAATGCCTTAGAATGTGTCAGATGGTCTTATGTAATTGTATTTCAGGCATGAAAAAAAATCTGCACTTTTATTTTTTACGGTGGGAGGTGGGACACCGTATATCCCACCATGCAACTAGCGCATTTCAACTACGAGTTATTGCATTACAGAAAAATGGGTTAGGCTTGTAATGAATAAATATAATAAAATATGCATTTTCAAATATTGTTCAGAAACACATTAAATATGTTCTTAATGCATTTTCTTTGACATATTTCCTCTAATTTAGAAATAAATAAATGAATAAAACGATAAGGAAATAAATTCTGTTTTTTTAAAAATTTTATTTTTAGAAAAATCTGCATGTAGCACTAAGTACAATTTCAAAATTGGCAACCAATTTAAATATATACACAATAAATTAAAAAGACTAAGGTTAAAGAGTTACTTTTCATGAAACTTTGAAAAACATGTAGGTTCATTCTTTTGTAGACAAAGAGGAACATTACAAGTTTCGCACATCCAAAATGTACGTCGCTCTTCTTTGGACGTGCTGCAATATGCACATCGTCTTCTGCTTGTTCTTTTTGGTGTATGACTCACATTTTTAAATCTTTTTTGAGCAGGAACGAACGGCTTTTTATTTTTTATTTGCACTGTGGATTTCAGCTTCCTTTTCGACTCTTTCTTTCCTGCCAATGTCAGTAGACCTTCTATAACTTCAAGGCAAAAGTCTAGGATTGTTTTTTATGTCGTGGTCAGGTTCCCTAACAAATTTAAATATAATGAAGGCATTTACTACGCTTGCATCCAAAAAGTAAAAAAAAATCCTATGCCACCATTTTTTTGATTTACGATCCATTTCGTAAAGTACTTTCAATTGGTCGAATAAATCAACAAAGCCCATATTTTTATTGTACGAAATAACGCTGTTTGGGCACGGTACTTTTTTTGTAGCTCCATTGCGTTCCTTTCTGTTGACTTCGCTCATTTCAGTTGGTTTTTCGAGGCAAGACAGCATACAAACTGATCTTTTATCCATCCATTTTATGCAATAAACTGAATCATCACTAGTTGCAAAGTCAATGTCTCCCCTCGACATCAGCTTGTCTCCTTTTAAATTTTTGGGCAGTTTTTTCGATTCATTTTAACTGTACCGCATGCATAAACTTTCTTTGTTTTTAAAAATTTAAACAAATCATAACTACTAAAGAAGTTGTCCATAAAGAATCGATGGTTCTTCCCATAGAGCGGCTGACATAAAGTTTTGACTACTCTCTCACCTAGCTTTTTTTCGACAGAGTTGCCTAACTTGCCCGTGTAAATTTCAAATTGGCACGCGAACCCAGAGCGATCACATCGCATCCACACTTTGTAGCCACGTTTGATGGGTTTTTTAGGCATATATTGTTTTAGATTGCTTCTCCCTTTAAATTTAATCATTGATTCATCTATTGCCTGTGTTTCACCAGGATTAAATATTGCCAAAAACCTTTCTGACAGATGATCTAATGGAGGCCGTATTTTATAAAGCTTATCAAAATTATTTTCGTCTCTTTTTGGCTGCAAACAATTGTCGTTCAAATGAAAATTTCCTAGAATCCAACTGAATCGGTTGACAGGCATTGTTTCCGCTATACAATCATCGTGTAATAATCTGATACTTCTCCAATAGTGTCGATAACTGGGAAGCGGTTTTACACCCATAAGCAAATTTATTGCGAGAAATCTCAAAAATTCATTAGTATCAAAAGGGGAAAATGGACTGTTTTTCTGTGTTGCATATAAATTTGATTGAAATACAATACGCTCAATGAATTGTATAGTGAAGATTCTGAGGAATAAACTTACAGGATAAAAATCATCCAAATCTAAAATCTCACCTGTAGGTCCATAGTTTTCAATAAATTCTGGCAGTGAAATATCTATTTCTTGTTTCCTCCAGCAAGGATCAGAAGATTCCGAGGGTTCCTCAACCTCAATCTCATTATCAGTCCCACTGTTATCTTCTTGAAAAATTTCTTCATCAATTATTCTTTCTGGGGGTTCAATAAACATCTCTTCATCAAAATCAGAATTGATATCTGAAGCATCTGAATCAGAGTCAGATGGCAGATCAGCAAATAGAGCTAAAGCATCTTGAACAGTTAGTTTTTTCCTCGACATTTTAGAATCAGACTTCGAAAAGGCGCGCAATTAAATATAAAAAATAACAAAAGAGAAAAGATCTCTGGTGCTGCCATCTGTTGGCGCAGTGCTCAAGTGTGTGGTGGGTTAACCTTTGACCCGGCTGTTTGAAATGCAAAATTAATGCTTTAAAATACGAAATCCAAAAAATGTTTTTGGAGGTAAAATACCTTTGAGCATTAAATTACATTATACTTACCCAAAATTTTCAAGCAAAATAGTTTAACTGCTTAATTATGTTAGATATAATTATAGAACTTTTGGGACTCTCTTTTAAATATTTTTTTTGAATAAACGGAATCTCTGGTATAGTGGTGACATCTATTGAGTGAAATAACAACTATAAACTTGTATTTTTTAATGATTGGATCATTGTTGATAGTAATTGATAACCAAGGAAAAATTTTATAAGTAGGTGGAACAGTTTTTGACCCACCATGCCGGAAAGGGTTAAGCAAAATAAATAATCGTTAAATATTTAAGAAATGCTTGAAACGACAAGGGAGGGGCGGAGGGGGTCACCCACTGATTTTGGAGTAACTCACAACATTAAACTTCGTTCCCAACTTCGGCCTCATTTGTTTAGTACAGAACCGCTACCACCAACGCCTCGGAAGAGTTTCTGAGTCGACTTCAGCACTTCTGAAGAAAAAATTCAAAAGTCTCTTTGATTTCCGAATCATGTCACCATTCAAAACGTCTTTAATCAATTTCTTACATTAATACTCTAAATTCTTTCTAAACAATAGATTAAGTTTGAAAAAAAAATCTCTAATTTTATGAATGGTGTTAGTTTTAAACAATTTGGAAGAGCAACTAGAGTTTAATTTCAGAAATACAGGAAGGGGGGGGGGGCACGCAAGTGTTCTAAAAATTACCGTCAATTCAATGGAAATCTAACAAAATGACACAAAAACCGGCTTTGCCATCTCATATTTGTTTCCATGGTCTCCAATTCGGCAATATACACTCTATAACAAAAAAATTGACGCATCAAGAAGCAATTATCCAATTGCTTTGAAATTTTGTATGCATGATTGTTTTGACCAGATCTGCAAATGGTTGAAATTTGGTGTCCAATGAATGAATAGTTTGATCTCCAGCGCATCGAAACTGCTCATCCAGCAGATGTATATAAAGAACAGTTCTTCAACAGTTGTTAAAACTTTCGGTTTGATTGCAATTCAGATTACCTTTCAACAAATTAAAAATACCTCGTCGCATGGTTCATGCTCATTACGAGCAACTGTCAGAGTTTAAACTAGGTCACATCATTGGATTGAAAGATCCGGTTGGTCAAATCAGAGAATCGCTCGTCATTTGAGTCGAAGCGATGCGGCGATTCGAAGATGCTGGCAAGGATGGGTGGAAAATGGCAGAGTTCAGTGTCAGGATGTTAGCGGTCGATCTAGGGTCACAACAGATCGTGATGACAGAGTGATTGTCCGATCAGCTGTCACAGCGTTTTCTTCCATCTCTATGAACCATCAGACGTTCAATCCAAACACTAGTGTCCATCATGACCATTTACAGACGGTTGGGACAACGAAATCTACACTAGCGCTGACCGTTACGCCACTTGCCACTGACGCCTACACACTGCCGAGCCAGATTACAGTGGTGCATGGTTCGATCAGGTTGGAATGGTGCCGACTGGGGATGTATAGTCTTTAGCGACGAATCCCACTTCCAACTGTGCCATGACGATCATCGAAGACGTGTTTGGAGACACCCAGGGCAGAGGAGGGATCCTGGTTTCATTTTTGCGCGCCACACTGGTCCTCAACAATGCATATGGTCTGGGGTGCCATTTCCTTTGATAACTGGACCCCTTTGGTCGTAATTAGAGGTACACTTACTGCACAGTGGTACGTCGACGACATCCTAAGACCTGTTTTGTTGCCGTTCCTTTTGCCCTCGGCTGGTTTTCAGCAGGACAATGCCAGATAACATAAGGCATATGTTGCTATGAACTGCCTACAAGCTTGTCAAACTCTTCCGTATTCTGTCAGATCTCTCTCCCATCGAGCATGTCTGGGATATGATGGGATGGCAATTTCATCTGGCAAGGAATGTTGATAACCTCGTCCGACAATTGGAGCGAATTTGACCGGAAAACCGCAGGACAACCTTCGGGAGCTTTATCGGTGTTTCCCAAGTCGTGCTTCAGCTTATATCTAGGCTAGAGGCGGGTCAATACCTTATTGAACTTGTTACTGTAACTCTGAAATAAATTATTCAATTGTTCTAAGAGTTTAATCATTTACTTTTCTGTGCATTATCTTCCTGTCCAACATTTTTCGTCTCAATCGGATCAATCCTTCTTGGTGCGTCGATTTTTTTGTTATAGAGTGTATCATCAAATGATCGTCAATCTGAGACGCTATATTAGTTTTGTATTGAAATAAGCAATTAATAGCCACAAAAAAAAGAGTAAATAGGTTTTTTAGAACAACCAATCGAAAACAAAAAGGGAAGTGCACAACTGGAACGTACGCATACCCCACATGCGAAATTTTAACCTTCTACAGCTTACCATTTTTAAGTTATGACTTATGAGAGATACATACGTACATCTAGTCGCAAGAAACAATGCAATAATTAACTTGTTTGGTACCTGAATGCAGTATTAAAAACTCTTTCAGGGGTGACTAAAATAGAAACTCATACTGAAGTTTAAGTAAACAATTTTATATGAAAACAATAACTCCCTTTACTTTGCATTAAAAAGTAAAACAGCAAAAGGTCTTTTTTTTTTTCGAAAACATCGGCCAATTCCATCGGCTTTTCAATGTTTTTAAGGCCGATGGGCCGATGTTTCCTGCAAATTAGCACCGGATGCCAATGCCGATGGCTAAATTGTTGAACCATCGGCGATGCATCGGTCGAGTCCTACTTATTACTTTAAAATGGCTGGTATTCGTAAAAAACAACAAACACCATTCGAAATTTGATTATTCTCCTTACGGTAGTGGTAAATTGGTTTAAAATGTCTCAAAATTAGATAATTTATACCATTCCATAGTAAAGTGCTAGATAAAATGCTTTAAAGAAAAAAATCGGACCAAAAATAAGGTAAGAAAAGGTCAACCGGCAAAGTTGACAAAGCGCGATCGGGGATTTACAGTTAAAAAATTTATGAAAAATACACATTTGCGTGCAGTAAAAGTTTCTGCAGATTTAATTGAAAATTTTTACGTTTAATTTTCACCTAAAATTGTTCACCAAGTTCTCTGATTAGCTGGATTAAATGGGACCTCTTCCCACAGAAATTTTATTGGCCGTGCAAAAAACAAAGCTTACGCTTTTTCTAGCAAAATCAATGTTAAATAGGCTCAAAACGTTTTGGATTACGTCTTACTTACAGATAAAAATGAATTCAACATTTTTGGTTAAATTGTTGTACAATTGTAAATAAAAGAAAAAATTGGGAATTTAATCTTAAGAACTTAGTTGGACCAGTTAATCAGGACGGTGAAGGTGTTTTTGTGTGAGGGTGCATATCAGCATCAAGACTTGGTAGTTTGGAATTTTTTGATGAAATAATGAATCATGCTGTTCATTTAAATATTTTAAAAACCAATTTTAAACTCTAAGCTAAAAATTTGGTTATCGGAATCGACTTTGTTTTTATCAATGTAACGATAAGAAGCACACAGTTTTCAACGTCAATCTAGGGCCTCAAAAATTGTCCTCAATTTTCAAAAATACCCCTTCAATATCAAGATTTGAACTTAATGTAACATATTTAGAGATATCTGGAGGCTAGATTACAAAAATACGGCTTTGAAACGAAAAAGTAGCTAGAAACAGTAAGACTCGAAGTGCGATTGAACACTTACTCAGTAATTATGCAAAAAAAAAAAAAAAAAAAGAAAGAAAAAAGAATGAAATCTATTCCCAGACGTTTGTTGATGCTGCATGATATTCTACTAAATAATAACTTAATAACAAGTTAGATTATTCAATAATATATAGATATTTTTTAAAGTGTACAAAAACTTTTGAAAGATAAAATTTGCTGAACGTATTGGTTTTTGATTTTTTAAAAATTAAGTTTTAATATTTTTTAAAAGAATTTCATGTAGTTTTGTTGAAAATTGATCATAGATCTTATAATTAAATACCTATTTCGAAATATTAATTCTAACCAATGGATAGGATCCTATTTCATTGAAAGTCGTAGGTGTATGAACGTTTTTGGGAGCCACTGTATCTAGTTTTGGCATACATTTCTGGGACTCCAGTTGGTTCTTAAAAAAGCTTCTCTTTTTGCACAATGTAGTTGAAGCGAAACTTGTGTCAATTTTAACTGATATTTCACAGAGGTGCCCATTCCTAAAGGGTGATGACCCCTAAGGGGTTCTATTTTGCTGAACACTATAAGTTTCTAAAATCCAACGGGCTGCCAAATCACAGATGTGCTGTTCCAAATCTGTCAGCATTGCAATAAATTAATTTTTAGGACACACGTGAAAACACTGTTTCTTTGGATTACGGGATTTATTTTGCACTTCAACTCAGTGGATAAACATCTAGTTGCAGTGATTTTGAACAACTGCAGAGCTAATCTGCACATAAAGGGTAACTTTTGATTGCAAACCAGATTAGAGGATGAACTTAGGTGACTTATATTGCAAGAATTATTCAGAAGGAGATTCCATTGATACACACAAACGTTGAATTCGATTAGCACGAGTTAGCCATGAGACATTTTGCTAGGCTTTGGCTCTTGCCAGGGCAGATTTTCATGTTGTTTTGCGCTTCCGATGAATGTTTTTTAAAATAATTTCTGAAGTGGTGGGGTAAAGTACTGCTGAAGTAATAGCTACTCTAGCCAGGGGTGTGCACAAAAATTTTCTGGCCCATCCCAAATAACATTAATGGGCCCCCTCCATATTGTTTGCCCCTATATTTCATCCCTTATGCTAAAAATATTGGTCCTCCTTCAAGTTCGGGCCTGGGCCAACAGGTGTCCCCCCCCCCCACCCCTACATGTGCAAGCCTCTGACTCCAGCCATGTCTGATGCTTCACATCTATCACATGCCCGTGAAAGCAAATTAAAGTCCACCGTATCATTTGTAATAGTAAATTTATCCATAAGAGCGTTTGTAGTTTGAAGCTTGTAAAGGTCCTTTGAATTCATCTTCACTGTTTGTATCCGATAGAAGAGATGCAATGAAATAATGATACTAAAACTGTCTTCACTTTCTTCTGGAGGCTGAAGCTGCAATTTCTCTCCCTCTCTCATGTTTTTTCTCTCCCGGACAAATGTAGTCGTTAATACCTTTGCATTTGCAAGATGAAGTGTCAAATAGCAATTTGCTAGCTTGGTAAAATGATTCTGATTATTTCCTTAGTTATTTTCGGGGAGAGGATTTCAAAAGACTGCAGCTACATTTCAACAGGTAGATTTTTGGCATCTCTTACTCGTTTATGTTGCACAGTAGAAAGGGAGCGTTTGATCAAATTCACACATTTGAGCCAATTTTAACACCTAAAATGGCGAGTGTGATTTTAAACTAGGTGCAAAT
Organism: Uloborus diversus; assembly: GCF_026930045.1. Classification (NCBI taxonomy): domain Eukaryota; kingdom Metazoa; phylum Arthropoda; class Arachnida; order Araneae; family Uloboridae; genus Uloborus; species Uloborus diversus. The sequence goes on along the minus strand of NC_072739.1, from coordinate 106,689,786 downwards.
TAAAAGTTTTTATCACATGCTTCTGTAAACGAAGTAACATTTATTATTATTGCAATCTTACATGGAACATGTCCTATTTAGGTAAGGAAATCCAAACTTCAAACTGAATCCAGAGGCAAAAAGACATCAGAATGGAATAAAATTTCACATATGTTAGTTTGAGACCATTTAGCGCCTTTTTAACCCTTTGCCCCTTAACATTTCAAAAAAAAAAAAAAAAAATTGACCCACCCTAGTGTATACACCCTGTTATTAGTGACCTAGGTCTTGAACCAAAGTGATATTCTATTTCAGTGACACAGGAGAAACGAGGAAGGAGGTTCTGAAGCTCTTCCCTGGTAAAGTTTTTAAAATTATGGTGCTAAAACTAAAGCAATGTTTTATATTCAGGGGATATTCCAATTGAAATTTTTTGAAGTGTAGTTTAAAAAACCCAATTGCTTATGATGTTGGAGAAAGGCAGTATAGGGACCATTGCCTGAATATTTTCTGAAATTCAAGTCTAAAAAACGCGATTGTAAGGCCATATTTTGTAATATTAGGGTCAATAATTTTTCGAAGTTAAAGCTCCAAAAACGAAGTTGTTGAAAAAAGAGAAGAAATAGGATGGAGGGGGGGGGGAGATAGCTGATCAGATCAATAAGCTGTTACTTTTGAATATTTTTAATTCAAAGATGTATTTGAAAAGAAATTAAGATCTTCCCCTAACAATACTATTAATTTCTAAAAACCATTTTGTTTTCCAAAGACATGTTCTTTTCTTCTCATCAATAATAAAGGTTTTTGGAAAAACATTCAACTCCGCATTCTGGGGGAGGCTGTGAGCCTCCTTTCTGGTTGCGCCACTGTTCTATTTTGACAGGTCTATAACGTGGTTGGTTGTTTATTCATGTCAGAACCAGTTAAAGGATTAAAGTAAATTTCGCATTAAGAAAAACTTCGGAAATGCAATATGTCTGCTCTTTTTCGAAAACACTAATTTTTTTGGGCATGCAACCCTCGTTTACTACCTAAATTTAGTAATCTAGATTACATGCCAATATATATTGTGAGGGGGGGGGGGGAGGTTCATCATCACTTTAGGATCAGGTACACGGGCCTCTTCTGGGCTTCAGATTGCGCTGCTGTGGTGCAGTTCAAAAACAGATAAACTATAGGTTGAAATTACTAATTGGTGGTTGTAGACAAGGATACAACTTTCACATACAATTCATAACAATTGCAGTGGTAATATGCAAATTACATTTTATTATAGTTTGAAAATAAGGTATAAATCATTTGACAAAGAATTTTAAAAAATCCTTTGCTTAAAAAAGCAGGGGGGCAAAATAACTCTGCCCATGGCTCAAACAAAGTAGGGAGGGCACTTGCCCCCTATGCCCCCCCCCTATTTTATGCCAATGCAATATTTCCTATGGTCCTGGGAATATTCTTACTTACCTAATGTATTTTCAACCCGCCTATAACGATAATCACATATCAGACCTCAAAACCTCATTCTATCTCAAAAACTATGTCCCAAATGTGAGATAACAAATGATGGAAGCACACTACTAAAAATAATCTCAGGACCATTAAGAGAAAATTTAAATCACTTTGAATATGCTTATAATTACGTTTTATGAGCACGAAATTATGCGACTAATTTCCCAGTGGGATAAGTGTTTAAACAATTTCGGTCAGTATTTTTGAAAAATGTCGAACAAAATCTACCTCTGTCTTGTTATTTATTGACTGACCCTAATATTTAAAACAATTTTTTTTCAACACACAAATTATCTTCTGCAATCAGAGAAGCTTATACAAAGTAAATAAAAGAAAATGAGTAGAATACTTCAATGAGGGAGCACACATCCGATTTAGGCTTCAGTTCATCTAAATTAATATCAGAGGATGTCTGTAGAGAAAACTTGATTTCAGTCCACAAAGATTCAATATCCAGAGAAGTTGTACAAGGACATCTGTTTAAAAGTTATAAGCATGAATACTAACATGACACATTACATGTTAAATAAGTAAAACTGAGTACTAAAAAATATGAATAATTATTTAGAATGCTTTTGAAATTATTCACATTAATTGTTCTGTATGCTTTTCTTTCTTAGAAAATTGCTATCTACCCCATACTTTATTATCCCACATGAGTAAGGATGAATGAAAATTCGGGGTTCAGTAGCTTTTTAAAAACCCTTGCCTGGTTCTCTTTAGCATGCCGAAAAAAATGGCTAGAAAAATACTTAATTCAATATAAAAACATATGTTTGACATAAAAAACAATGAAAGTTCTTTATGTTATCTTATTAGTATTAACAAACTGTTTCATTTCATTAAAATATTAACAATGCCATATGTGTATATTTTTTAAGTTCAATAAAGACAAAAAAAAATAAACTAATGTTATGAGAAATTTTTTAATAACATCATGCGTGGAAAAGACTGAGGAGTTTTTGTACTCTGAATAACTGTCAAGTTTTGCTAAGCATGCTAATTGATGCCTAGCCAGTATACATTGACTAATACTCGTTCTTTAAAAATCAGCACAACATTTTTGAAGTTAATGATAAATCTAGACATTGCTGGGGGAGGGAGGAGTACGTAAAAAATGGCTTTGTATTTCAAATCAAATTTTGAAAGTTAAACTCCTTCCTGAAATGCAAACAAGTGAACAATGGATTGAACTGAAGCAAAATTTAAATCACTTTCGAATTTCAATAGCAAGTAAAATTTTATATTTTCACTACTTATTGAACTGTTTTATACCTCAATCAGTTTTTTTCTTTTTGTTTTGCAGACATACTTTTACTAATTGCTCTAGCCCTACGTAGAACCACTACTATTTAATAAAGTGTATCAACTTTTTCGTGGCATTTAAATTTATTTTGCAAGTTATGCATTCAAAAATATGGTAATTAATTCGAGATTTGCAGGGCTCATAGCAAGTGGAAAAAAATATACAGGAGTTTAAATGGAAAAATATAAGAGTTCAACCGATGCAAGCGCATCCCTTGTGTAAGTTGATGATCGGATGACATTGATACTGAGAGCTTTTTGCTTGACGGGCAAAGTTTGCATGAAAAGGAAAAATTTCAGTTACAATACATTTCTATAACATTGTAAAATTTATTATTAACCGGTTCAGGCCTAAACATTTCAAAATGTTCATCCACGGGACATTTTCTGCTGCCAGAAAGCACAAACGCTGCACTAAACTGGCAATTATCGCTTATTCTTTTGTTTCTATGCATGCTCTATTCAAGGCGAATAATGGGGAAATATAAACGTTTCGAAGCCAAACAAACTGATGGGGTCAAACAGAAAAAACGTACCGCGTCAAAATAATATGCCTGAGGTCAGCTCGTATTTTTCTGCATCTTACGAATTTGATTGGTGCAACTTTTACTCGCTTAAGACTTGCACCCGTCAGATTCCTTTGAAACCTCTTATATTCAAAATCCTTCTTCCTATTCAAAAGTAGTTTATCGAAAATCGCTACAACTACTTTTTTTTTGTATCGAACTACTCGCTACTCTACTTTTTTTCATAAGTAGTGCACTATACTACAAACTACAAAAAAATGTAGCTACTACAGTAGCGTTGCTACTTGTAGCGTGCTACTTCCAACCACTGTCTCAGACACATGTCACAGTTTCTCTCTGTTTCTGCTACCAGGCATATAACCAACAAATACAGAACATAGATATGATTTATCAACAAACACACATGTATATACATAAACAAACAATAACGTTATACATGCAACCGAACCACAAAACGACAATCACAAACACTATATAAACAACTCTAAATTACATAGTCAGGGACTGCGTTAAGCCTTCAACACTGCGCCAAATGCAATAAAATGGTAAATTCGGTTAAAAAAAAAAATCTACTTTGGAAATTTATTGGCTAACAGAAAATTCTCCAAAATTTCCATAGGAAAAAATGTCTCTCCCCCCCCCCCTATCCTCAAAAGATTGTCAAAAATGAGGTTATACTTCATTTTAAGATTAAATATTTCTACAGACAAAAATATATTAAAATCAGTTAAAGTTAATCTTAGGCTAAGACTTTTGAAATTTGGCTAAAGCTTTTAAAATTTGGCTAATTTAGTGGCTAACAATTCGAAATCTTTAGCCCGGCCCCTTCATAGTTCAACATGAGTTAGTTGCTAGTCTTTAACACTAAAGAGCTCCAAAGGCACTGTCAGCAGTGTAATTATGTCAATACAATTCAGGGTTTTAAATGCTTATATAAACGCTAAATCATATAACTAAAAAAAAAAAACAATATACACACAAGTGTATATTTTATAACTATTTTACATAAAAATGCTTACTGTAGAAGAGCTTTATATATTCTTGAAATAAGATTAGATGCATCAACATTATCTGAAAAGAAAAACAATATTTCTTATTTAATGGCTAATCAAGCAATTTAGAGTACATATAGTTGTTTTAGGTTATCTTTTCTCTAAGAAGTTTCAAGTTTGTTTTTTTGTGGCTACTATAAAAGCAACTGATATTGACACCTCATTCCCACTGGCAAAACACAGCGGCTCTTCTCCATGTTCTTCACCACACACATTAAGAAAGCCCGTCTCTGCTTGAGCGGTTTTCCGAAATAAGCTCAGCAACTAAGTAGCTCTGTGTTGTCAGTGTGAACAAGGTGCAAGGGACGAATAAAGTTCAAGTCAGGAAATTTTGCTGGTTCCAGTGGCTAGCAGAAGCAAATTCATTAGCAGTTGCCCCCCTTTTCTACTCGCTACTTTTGTTCTTAAACCACGAAAACTAAAAAAAAAAAAAAAAACTTTTAAATTGCTACTAAAACATAAAAACTATCAGTTTAAATAAAGGTTAATATAAGTGCTAAATGACATTAACATTAACTGTATAAATTGTTAACTATACCAACATGAAATTATTCCCTTTTATGAGAAACGTCTTCTGAAAACTTAAAATTATTATCCACACTTTCATTCATCTACAACTTATTAACTAAGATCAGAAAATCTCCTTAAAGTAATTAATTTCATCCTCCGCCCTCAAAGACTAACACAAGTGTTGTCAGGAAGAGCGGCGATCAGATAGCATGTGATACACCCTACTTTTCTATATTAGCTATTTGAAGAGTGCCAATCACAAATCTTCAGCGAAAAATAAACCTATGGAGTAATGCTTTTTTCAGAGGATGTCAAAAACTTACAAAACTAAAATTCTTATTTTCTTTTACATTGTTCTTCAAAACTGATGTTTAAAATATTATCCTGATATCGACTGATTAAGAAAAAAAAAAACAGCCTTAAAGATCAAAACAAAATAACTGTAGCTACCAATAACTGATAGTTTGTCTTGTACTGTACAAAATTTTTACAATATTTTAGTTTTCAAAAGCTGGATTGAAAAAAAATAATAAAATAAAGTTAATATATATATTATATATTGAAACAAAATAAAAGAAAATTAGAAAATAATAAAATAAAATGAAGTACACCACACGCCCAATGTTGCACAAAGCAGCCAAACAAACAGCCAGGTAAATATTACAAAATGCAAACAATAACAATAAACACAAAAAGGATTTACAAAATCAAACAAATAAGAATACTAAAACAAATAATAAGACTAAGTTGATGAAACCAGAATTCCTTAGCAATGGAACCTTCATCCTACGGTCAACAGACCCAAAATTTTAAACTAAAAACTACAGCGAGGATGTCCAGTTCTGAAAAAGCTAACATTCAGGAATACATAGGGCTAAACACGTCGTAAGCGAACGGTGCGTTTACAGGTGCGTATAGACAGGTTTTGAAGCCACATTTTTACATCAATAGAATGATTTTGGTTCTGCATCATGGAAAAAGAAACTTACATTTAAAATATAAGTAGAAATTTCATAAACTAAATTGAAAATTCTTTAATTGAAACTAATATTTTCAGTTAATATCGAAAATACTGGTATTTTACCTCAGCAAATACCAGTATTACGAAACTGCACAATTGCTCAAAATACCAGTATTTGGTATACCAGTATTGCAATCACTACTTGAAAGCGCAGCCTTTTTTCCTTTTTCTGATAGATTCGAGATACCGAGGTTGCTTTGTACTAGTTTGTTCTCGCAATAGGACTTCATAGAGCAATAATATATGCTAACAAGCTTATCACCGATAATTTAAAGGAAATTATTTCACTTCCTGGAAAAAGTTATTGTAAATGAAATATGCATACCCATTTTAAAAACACCATTGACGACACATTTCCAAGCAGAAATAAAGGCTTTACTATGCCACAAATTCATTATTTTATCTTGATAGGTAACAAGAATACCTTCTAATGCTTTGTCCTAGAAAATGATAATACAATAGCTGAACCAAATCAAACACATAGTTTCAACTAAAAGTTATAACAGATGGGTAATTGACATGATGAAAAAACTTACCATTGACATAGCAGTCATTCTTTGAAGTATGACTTCCCAGATTTCAGAAGTCCATATATTGTATTCCAAACACAGTTTGACACAAAAGAGGAGTGCCTAAAAACACATATGATGCATCACTTTTGAGGGAAATGGTAAATGAGAGACAAATTGTTAATTTCTCATGTGGATATATTATTTTTGGAAGAAATGTGGAAAACTTACTTTTAGTTTTTGATGCATGAGCAACAGAAAAATATTAAGCATAGCTACAGAATTTCAATGATGCAAAATCATGAATTATTTGTGATGTTAATATTTCTTACAATCATAACAAAACAGTAGTCAACAGCAAATTTTCGGCAATCTCGATTCAAACTTTCTTAACTTCATTTCACTTTTCCTATCCTTTACCATAAGAGCTATGAGTAAGCAGTGTTGGCTTCTCTATATGTTCACAGGAGCATATGCCATCTCCAGACATTTTGGTACAAAATGGCCTGATTTTAATTGATCCGGGATTGAAAACTTGTTCACCGGATGGCAAAAAGTTGGGGTTCTAAAATCTACTCATGCTTTATATTTTGAACTTGTAGAGGTATGCACAATGCACATGCTTTAACTTGATCGCATTTCTTAATATTAATAATCTACCAACAGAGGCTCTCAAAAGTTTTTCTTACACTTAAAAACTTTGTAGAAAAAAAAAAGCGGAATTGAATGCAAATATGAAGTCTAATTTTTTTTCTTACATCATCTCTCTATGTCATCTTTACTAAAAATAAAGCTCAAAGTCTCTCTGTCTCGATATCAGGATCTCTGTGATGATGAGTGCCTGAACCGTTTGGCCGATTTTCATGAAATTTGACACAAATTTAGTTTGTAGCATTGGGGTGTTCAAAAATTCTATTTTGTTCTTTTTATATTCTAATTTTAAGAACATTTTACCCGGAAAATTATCATAACGTGGAATCGTAACATGGGCGAGCAAATACCCATAGCAAATTGGCGAGAAATTCACCATCCATTATTTGTAAATATACAGGCAAATCAAATGAAATTTTAATTTTCTTCTACGAGCCACTAGCTAATAATAAAGCTCAAAGTCTGTCTGGATCTCTGTAACGCGCACAGTGCCTAAACCAATTGGCCGATTTTCATGAAATTTGGTACAAAGTTAGTTTGTAGCATAAGAGTATGCACCTCGAAGCAATTTTTTGAAAATTCGATTTTGTTCTTTTTATATTCTAATTTTAGGAACATTTTACTGAGCAAATTATCACAAGGTGAAACAGTAAATTATGAAATTATCATAACGTGGAACCGTAAAATGGAGGAGCAAATGAACATAGCCAATTGGTGATAAATTCATCAGCCATTATTTGTAAATATACCGGCGAACCAAATGAATTTTTAATTTTTTACTACGGGCAAAGTCGTGCGGGTACCACTAGTTTTACAGAAAACCCATTAGTTTTTGCAAAATATTGGTTTTCTTTTTGAAACGGGTCAAAAAATGAAGAGACAGAAAAGTAAGACGCCACAAAAGTCATCGTACAGTCAAATATTTTTAGATAAATTTAAGATTAAAATTATCGTACATCTTTTTTTTTTTTTTTAAATTATTTCTGCATTGTGTTGACTCTGTAATATTCTGCTTACAATTTTAAAATGGCATCTGTTTGTAAAAACAACAAACACCATTTGAAATATGATTTTTTTTCTTCATAGTTCTGGTAAATCGGTTTGATATATCACTAAATTAGTTACTTCATACAATTCCAGAGTGCAATGTGGTATAAAATGCTTTGAAGTAAAAATTGGATCGAAAACAAGGTTAGAAAGGGTAAAACAGCAAAGTTAGTAAAACCTGGTCAGAGATTTACAATTAGAAAATGTACAAAATTTTCACATTTGAGTGCTGTAAAAGAGCTTGCAACACTTAATGCAAAATTTTGCCTTTTAATTTCACCTGAAACTGTTCATTGAGACCTCTGAGGAGTTGGATTTAATGGGTGCTCTTTTCGCAGAAAATGCTTTGTTCGAAATGTTTTAGAATAATTTCTTATTTGTAGATAAAAAGAAATTCAATATTTTTGGTTCCAATGTTGTATAATTGTCAGGGGAAGAAAAAATGAGGAATTTAATTTTAAGAAATTAGTTGGATCAGTTAATCAGAACGATGATGATGTTGACATGTGAGGGTGCATATTGGCATAAGGACTTAGTAATTTGGAATCTTTACATAGTATAAAATGAATTCCCCAAAAGCATCTGTGTGTTTGAACTCGCAAAACTCGAGAACTACCCGGCCGATTTTGCTGAAATTTTCACAATTTGTACCTTGAAGTCCAGAAAAGGTTTGCAGACCAGTTCGAATAAAATTCGATGAATAGTTCCTTTTTTATTCCAATTTAGGCCCAACTTTCATGTAAATTCCCGACTATGGGAGTGAAAAATTACTTGCATATATTAATATTATATATCGTTGGAAAGAGTAGAATTTCCCACGTTCTACGCAATTTGTTTCAAAGCTCTAAATTACTTACAGTGGGAGTTATATGCATTTTTAGCTCGAATTTTTTTAGGCTTAGCTGAAATTTAGGCATTACTTTCTTCCTTAAATCTATCAATAAAAAGCAGGGTTGGCAAAAAACCCGTTTTTTTTTTTAAACCCATGGATCCAGGGTTTTTTGGGGGTTTTTAAATAAAACCCAAAAAAACCCAACGAAATCTGGGGTTTAAAAAGAAGTGTGGTTTTTTTTGTCTTATTTGTCTTTTTTTTTAGGGAAAATATGGGGTACTTGTAGCATATTGTGGACATATATGGACAAAGTACAAAAATTGTCTTGGGGTAAAAAAAGTTGGAAAACTAGTTAAAATTCACCGTTTTCTGAAGAAAAGTATAAAAGATAATGAAACCCAAGAATGGTGAAGTTTCAAATTTTTTAGTTACCATGATTACCAACAGTTAAGGCAAAGTTACTTCTCGAGTGATAAAATCGATTGTTCGTTTTTAATTAATACTTTTTTTTTTTTTTTTGCATTTTACTTAATTGTATTTCATTTTGTTATGCAAAACTACTGTAGAACCTCAAGTAGTTTAAATCCTTTTTTACTGAATTCCAGCTTAATCAAGATTTTTCTTTGAATTTTATGTTGCCTGTTTTTCTATTTCTGTGTACAGAGTAACAAATATTAAACCTTTTCATAAGATAATGAAAATACTGTGCATCCTATTCTGTTTTCTGTCCTACCGTTTGTAAAATCTGTTAATTTCTAAAACATCCTTGTTTATTCAAGATTTGTGACATGTTGGTTTGCAGAAAATAATTCATATGAAAGCCTTTTTGCTAGAGTAGTTTCCTCTGTACAATCTACAAACATTGAGAAAATCAGACCTGACAGGACTTAGTCAAGATAATTTGAGTTATTTATTGAGACTAGTTAAAGAAAAAAGTTAAATATATTTATTTAAAGTCGTTGAAGTATTTTTTTAATGCTGTTAAGAGTAAAAAATATTATTAAAGTTCAAAATTCGTTTTTTATGTCCATTGTCTGTGGTGAAGACGAAATTAAAAAAAAGTTTAAATTGTAAAAGTATTTAAATTAATTTTTGAAAAAAACTTTTCAGAAAATTAAAAAAAACCCCAAAAGTGGGTTAAATAATGGGGTTTTTTTAAATGGGTTTTTTCAAAAAATCCATTGGGTCCAATCCGGCCAACCCTGATAAAAGCGAAGGAATTATACCACAGTTTTCTTTTTGACACCATTGTAAAAAGCAACATTTTTTACTCTAGATCTATCTCGACCTACGGTCGAAAACTAAGCTTCTATCTCAAAAGGAAAAAAAGTTACAAGTCTTTTAAAATTAAGTTTAAAAAAATCTCATTTCCATTCAAATTGCTAACCATTTTCTTCCATATTTTAATTCCTTAAAATTATCTTATTTTGTGTTTCCATGGTTACGCTTTTTAAATCAATCTTTCTCGATTTAATTTCTTTAAAGTATTTTAATATCTGTCATTATTGTTTGGGAGGAAAATTTTGCATGATGTTTTTTTTATTTATTCATTTAAGCCTGATTGTTGAACATACGTCAATTGACCCAATGTTTATTTTCAAGGTAGACCGGGCAAAGCCGGGCATTGCAGCTAGTTAATTGATAAAATAATGAAACAAGCTCTTAATTTAAATATTTGAAAGGGGTGAATTCCAGCGGCAATGGGAGGACACAGTTTGAACAAAAATATCGATGTATTTCTGTCTGTGAGCATATCAAAAAATATATATTTTCAAAAACTGATGCATAGACTTTTATACACATCATAGTAAGTTGCTAAAAAAAGCCAAAGCCAGGAATTTTTTGCCAGTAACTTTTTTTAAAAATGAAATCTAAAAAGCGGTAAGGGGAGGACATTTTTGCGACATGATTTTCAGGCAATCATGTTCACCCCAAAAGTTCAGCCAAACTATAAAAGAGAAAATTCTATAAAAATTAGAGTACATACAGGAGTGTTCAATCATTAGAATTTCACCTCTAGTTCTTAAAAATAATTATTTTAAGCATATAAATTATGTATTTGTTAAGGATAACGGAAGGACAAGAAGTTGAAAACAATTTAACTTGGTAAATTTCAATTTTCAACCATTTATTCACTTAATACAGCAATCTGAAACAAGTGCATCTAATACCTGAGCCATCTTTTACAATTCTGGATTCTTGAAATACTCAAAAATATTATCAGAATCCATAGAACATTTATATTCTTTGTCAGGGAATACAAAGATCATTCCCACATTATTATACATTCTCAAACAAGATATTTTTACTCCTTTAACTTCTATTTGAAGTAGCTGTCCAACATTGCTCTTTGTTAATTTCTTTCCATTCCATTCAACTAACAAAACTTGTCCAAATGCTATGAATCCTTATGCATATTCACATTATTTGGTGCTTTTGATTCAGCTGTATCTTCTTTTTAATATTATTTATAACTGTCAGTTTGTTGACTGTCAGTCTGAAGTGAAATCTCCTTCGATTTGTTGAAATACCGACTTTATTCAATAACAAAACTTGTTACAGGGTTCAAATAGTGCATATTTTGTGGGTCAGGATGAGAATGGATATTAATTATTACTCCATCTTTTTGAAAATTGATCTTTGAATTCATTGATCTCTTCACAGTATGTTTAACGGTTGAAGTAATGCTCTCAACAGTCCTTTCCTGTGACTTGTGTTAGCAAATCTGAAAGCAGTTTCAATATTGTATAGTTCCAATATAAATATCAAGTTTGTAAGCAATTGTTCTGCTTAAATTGGCTTGTCATATCACAAACAACTTGGAAATGATTCTAGATCCAGAATTGAGATTTACAAAACATATAAAAATCACAGCAAATAAAGGTCTAAAGAAATCGAACATTCTCCGCAAACTCTGTGGCACAAACTGGGGATTAAGAGAGGGTTCATACTCTATTTGGATGAAAAAAATTCCATGACTTTTCCAAGACTTTTTCATGACCTCGTTACACGAAGAGAATAGCACTATTTAATCTCAAACTTGTTATTTTTTGGAAATGAGCATTAGCAAAACGTTTACATGGAATGCCACAGCCTCATTTAAGCACTTACTCATAATGGAAAAAATATAAGTGAACACTTAAAAACTAAACTATTCTTATTTGTCTTCATCATAAATTTAAGTAAAGTAAAAATGCAGTGAAACGAATATGATGATGCTTAAATGTCTGATTTTTTTTTTTTTTTATAAACAGGCAGAATGATATTGAATGGGGCAAAGGTTGAATGAGTCATCACTAAGTTTCAATAAATTTGCTTCAAAAGTTACCTTTTAGTGTCAACAATGCATTTAATCATCCACGTAACTTGACAGTATTTTGGTTCTTTAAAGTAAAGTAACATAGTTTAGTTTTTTGTTTCTAAACCAGACCTTTTTTGAAAAAAACCATTCAGTAATGAATCAATCTTCTGATTCAAAAGTATACTTGTTTTGTTCACTTATTTGTACATTTTCAAATGCATATAAATTAATAGGTTCAGAAATTCCAGAACGATTCCTGACATTGAACGTAGCAGTGTGTCGCATGGATTAGTTTTGCAGGCCGTATATTGGGCACTACTGTTTTAGAGTATTAGAATTCCTCTTTTTCTGTATTCTATCGTCTGACCAAAAATCTTTATTTTCTAAAAACTTTCAACAAATTACGATGAAATCTGATAAATTTAATAATAAAGTTCCTACCAGTGATGGAATCGAACTCGGATGCAATTGAATTGCTTTTTTTGAGTTGGCGGGGCAAAACTAAGAACGTAAATTTCGCTACTACAGAATATGAAACATAAGTATTGAAAATAACAGTAAATTCAAAATAAATGATGTCCAAGCAATAAAATCACATCGCAAAAAAAAAAAAAAAAAGCAAGCGGCTGCGACAGAAGTGGATGCAATGAGATTTCAATATTCAGATTTGATTTTGGGATCGTTCAATTTTCTCCTTTTAATAGCTTTTATACGCTATACTGTTAAATCACTCAAGATTTCTAATGCTCCCTCAGTTACTGTTACTTTCTCTTTGTCCAAGACATTTTTTCATGACTTTCAATGAAAATTTAAATTTTCTATGACTTTTCCAGGTCTGAAATTCACTTATTTTTTTCCCCATGACTTTCCAGGATTTCCATGACCCGTACGAACCCTGTCAAGATCATCAACATTAAAAAGTAGGGTCTGGTGGGGTAAAGTGGTCATAAAATCGTATGTTTTCAACTTAGGTGGATAATAAATGCAACAAATTCTTTAAACACTTCAACTTTTTTTTGTTGTTATTTTACATTGCATTATTAAAGAACACGGTACATTAAATTTTAGGAAGAAAAATATTGATTTTAGTAGTTTTATAGAACTTTCTTTTCCCTATGTTCTTATGACCACTTTACCCCATGGGGTGGGGGAAAGTAGTCATAGCATGGGGTAAAGTGGTCATAGTTAAAAATAGTAGCAAAACCATTATAAAAAAACCTAATACTTGTATATTTCAGTTGTTTTTATAATTACAAGTATATTCACGAGTACATGTGTACACGAATATATACGTGTTGTGTTATACACGAATAAACACGTTCCTATAAGAGTAGATACATGTATACATCAGATACATGCATGCACGTGCCTACTCAAGTATATACGTGTAAATACGAGTATATAAGCATGTATACTTGATTACCTACAGGAGTCTATACGTGTCTACATGAATACATACGTACCACATGTATATACGTGTCACGTATATGTACGTGTCACGTGTATATACGAGTATATACGCGTATAAACGAACATCATATGCGCGTATACACTTGTATCTCGAGAAAATACGTGCATACTTGAGTATATATGTGTATATTAGACGTATATACGCATATATAAGCGTGCATACATACATATACGGGTGTACACGAATTAATTCGTGGATACATCCAGTGCGTCTTTGTACGTGTCTACTCACGTATATATAATATGGAAGCACGAGTATATACACGTGTATACACGATTATATACCTGTATAGACGTATATACGTACATTATCGTGTATACACCAGTATATGTATGTGTACACGAGAATATATGCTTATATACATGTCGGCCTACAGAGTAAATCTAAGCTCTTGGGCAAAAATCAAAGGGGTGTGAGAGGGGAGGATAGAAAGATAAGAGGAAGAAAGATAAGAAGCAAAGAATCATAAGGAAGTTATAATCACTGACGAGCTACATGCACACAAAGCCAGGAGGCAAAGCAGGGCACAAATTTGTTGCACACAGATGATTTTACCTAACATTTTAGTTTTTAAGAAATATTTAGAGCAGTTGTTGAAAGTTACGATCCGTAGTAGTCTAATACACGCATCGCAACAAAGGCGCAGTGGCTGATGAAATTTTTTTAAAAATCTCGTTTTTGCAACAGAGAGGGATCTGTAAATGCGACGCATGATGCTTTTCAGCTAAAGGCCCCACACTCTGTGTGGATAAAATTTCATCAATCGGTTTAAAACTTTCTTAAGTCCTAAAATGTTGTGTAAAATTGCATTTGTGTAATATATATATATATATATATATATATATATATATATATATATATATATATATATATATATATATAGACATTTGTGACTTTTTTTGCATCCATCAATTTTTCACTTTGCGTGCATGTAGCGCGTCAGCATTGTGTTTGTGACCAATGTTCCTTATTTACTCAACTCAACCTGTACGCTTTTATATCATATGCTTGTATGTAAGTGTCTACTCGAGTACGTACGCGTATATACGTGTCTACCTGAGTATATAAGTGTTCTTATATATACGAGTATAAGCGAGTATATACGTGTATAGTAGAATGTATAGCTGTGTGGATAAAAAATATTTGCAGATACCCATATATGCATTTATTGGCGCATTTATGTGAATACGTCTATGTACATGTCTACACGAGTATATATGCGTATATATATACGCATATGCTCGTATATTTAACCCCGTTTACTTTAAAAACAATACATATTGAGTAAAATTAATATTTAATTTGTATCTGCCTTATACCTAAAGATTAAGTGACATTAGAAGAACAACATTCGTTAAGCCTAATATTATGACCACTTTACCCCATCTTACTTAAATTGTTCTAAAAAATTATCTAAAATAGATTCAGCTAACTGCTAATGAGTAAGAGTTCTTGAGAAATGTAGGAAGCTTCCTGTACAGTCAATCTGTTCCTAATTCTAAGAAACAAAATTTCCCAAGGATGTTAAAATAGGTGTTTAGATTTTAAAATTTTTCATGTTCACGCAAAATATTTTTTTTTACCAAATAAAATTTTTCCAGTTGTAAAATTTTGTATTCAAAATGTAGTTTCTAACTGCTTTACTCTAAAATAAAAGTTTCACATTCATTCGAACGTTTATTTCCAAGCTATAGCCATTTATTTGACGTATGACCACTTTACCCCCATTGACCACTTTCCCCCACCAGACCCTACCTACTGCGCTGTCATCAGGCTGGTTCTTGAGTATTACTCCTCTGTCTGAGCACATGCGTCCGAATCTGCCAAAGACAATTTAGACTCAGTCCTATATACAGCATCCAAAATTATCATTAGTGCAGTGTCATCTGCTAACAACACCAAGGTTGAATTCGAAAGTGGTCTTGTTTTCCCTCGAGAACAGACGGAAACTTGCTACTGTGAAATTTACAAATAAAATCAGAAGCCACAATAAAGACCACATTGCTTACAGAGCTTTCGACGCTTGGACAGGCACCTCAAGGCTTCAGAGATCATCAACGCTGCAGTTAGACAGGGATATCAGAGGGGACATTCATCTTGCCCATTCTTCTCTGGACATAACTCAAGAACCACTCTTTCCTTTTAGACCTCCTAAGAGTACTAAAATCAATACTTACCTACTTGAACCATGTTTTAAGAAAGAACCTACTGCAATCTTATTACAGAAAGGCGAAGACACTGTTCGTTCACTTGACAAAGAAAAACAGTGTATTAATCTACAAAGATGGTTCCTCTGACATTGACTGTAATAGAGGTGTGGTGCAGGCATCTCCATCATTTATCCCTCAGGAAATAATGTCAAGTTTAAAATACCCACTGGCCAGATTGCCTCAAACTTCACCAGTGAACTCATTGCTATTAAAGTGTCTCTTTCTTATTGTCTCTCTTCCCCTACTCCTAAAGACTAAATGAAAGAAATTGTGATCTTTTCCGACTCAAAATCAGCACTCGAAGCAATACGTAACGGGTGTGACAAGACTGACGCAAGAAATTAATTTTCTTCTACACTTACTCAAGATAACTTGTATTCTCTAGTGGATCTCCGGTCATGTCGGAATCAAGGGAAATGAGTGTGCAGATGCCCTTGCAAAAGGAAGCATGTGACCAAGATCAACCTCTAACAGCCACCTTCACAGACGTGAATGCTGTTGCCAAGCGAAGGGCCTACGATCAGCTTTTCAGCAAGGTAACAATCCCCAACCTTCACTGCCCAAGAAACCTCTCTTCTACAATAGCTAGGCTACGCACTAGACATTTCACAGACATGAAGATAATACCAAATAATAACAAATCCTATCCCATCTACAAGCACTGTCCACATTTACAACTCACCCCTCAGGGCCGGATTTCGGGGAGGGCAGGCGGGGCTACTGCCCCGGGGCCTCCACAACAAAGGGGCCCCCCACAATAAATTTTTTACAAAATATCCTAACTTTCACGAGTCAAAAATATCGGATATATACATATGTATCAAAATATTCGGATATATATCAAAGTATCGGATATTTTCGAAAATATGATGATCTTTTCGAACCCTGATTAGGGGCCTCCACTCCTTCGTTGCCTCAGGGCCTTCACACTTCCAAATCCGACCCTGTCACCCCTGATCATGTTTTTAATTGTCAGACCATTATTCGCTCCCTTTTCCAACTTGGAACACCACCAATTGAAATTCTGTACAGCCATCGGGCTCTAGAATTAGCAGATCTTGTTATCTACTTATTTATTTATTATTCCTTTCAAGTGTCTCAAATACTAATTGTTTAAATATATTTAATTTTTTAATATTGTGTTTTAGTTTGTTTTAGTAGGATAGGGGTCATGTCACACAATAAATTCTCACCTCTGTTACCTAAACACAAAATGCCATTCTTCATTAACACGTAGCAGTAATGATATGAAATTTTATTTTCCTTGATACAATGGAGCCCCCTTGTTTATTTTCAGTCATAAAAAAAAAAAAAAAAAAAAAATTGTGAGATTTTTGTTGAAAAACAAGAAGATGGATTTTGCTTTAAAAACTAAGTGTGATTATTGAGACTTCTCTACTTCATGAACTTGAATTTCAGGGATGTAAATTAATGTAGAAAACGAAGTGAACATGTTTTCGCATGCTTAACATGTGCAGATTGTAGCAACAAAGTAACAAAATATTTCCCTGAAAAATATATCCATTAGGCTTATATTATGGAAAATTCCTCACCTCAGTGAATCTCACTTCCATGCCAAACCTTATAACTGCCATTATTTTTGAGGTGAAAATAACTGATGGAGGAGAAATACATCAAACTTAGGCATTCTACCGAAATTATAATAATTTGCCAGTATATTCTCAAATTTACTAAATACAGTAGAATATCTTTATAACGCCGACCTGTATAACGCAATTCTCTATAAACCGCACAACTTTTCAGAAGTAAACAATTAGTTTTGAAGTTTAAAAAATACCTCTGTTTTGCCTTGCAAACATAAAAATTGTTAGGAAAATTAAATTTTGAATCACTTTTTCATCTTAATTCAAAGCTTTTAAATGAAACTTAGCATTCACAGTAAAATGAAAATACCAGATGGTTCTTGAAAATGCAGCTGTTTTGCAAACCATGAAGCTAGCAGAAGTGCAGGATATTTCATTTCCTTCTAATAAAGAAACATATTTATTTGTGAATGACTCATTGTATAATTAGTGCTTTAATACTCACTACAGATAACATTCATTCTGAATGGCTAATATATAGATATATTTTGAATATTAGTTGTAAAATTTGTGAAATGACCTATATAACGCCAAAACCTGCATAACGCAAAAACTCTGGTCCCAAGGTGTGCGTTATAATGGTCTTCTACTGTACTATTTTTAGCACACATTTGAACTAAAAGGATAACAGCTAATTAGCCGTACTTTAAGTAGGAGAGCTTAATATTATACAAATACAAAAGTGACGACCAGCAACAGGCTCTGGGCCCAGCTAGACTGGTCCTAGTCAATTTACAATCGCCAGTGAAGATCAATGGCCCTCTTAAAACTATCTACTCCCTTGCTCATTACCACCTCTTTCGGTAAACTGTTCCAAGGTTCCACTACCCTGCTATAATAATAATTTTTACTAATATCCATGTTAGCCTGAGATTTAAATAGCTTAAAACAATGACCCCCTTGTCCTGTTTTCAGTGCTTAACTTCAGCCCCGTAACATCTTTCATTTTAATAAATTTAATAAAATTATGGAGACTTTGCATGAATAAATTTAACGACAAAGATTTGAATGTAAAAGGGGTTTCAAAAATATAAGCACAGATCACTAAAATTGAGACTGTATACGCCCAAAGTTTGGAGTTCGGAAACCCGGCAAAGCAAAAAAGACATATTTAGATTACTATTATTATTTTTTTAAAGCAATAAGTAAATAACACACCTACAACTTTTAGGGGCAAAGAATTATTTAAAAGAGGCATAAGTTTGTTTTATCTTATAAGTGATGATAAACATTCCTTGCAGTAAATAAAATAAGGAAGTTTGGAAAAAAACTGCCTACGTTTTACAATATTTTTCGGGAAATAAAAGATTTTAAAAAAAGGAAAATGAAAAAACATGTTTAAAAAAATGATAGGATGTACAGTCGACTCCCGCTACAACGCGATCCAACTTACGCGAAATGGCTATAACGCGATCCCCCCCCCCCCCGATAAAGAATTTTATTCCTAACGCGAATTCTTCACCCGCAGCATGAAAATTTTTCGAAGGGAATTGCGGTTTTTTCGAGAATGGACTTTTATCCCTTTGGCATTACTGAGAGCGGAAGTTCCCACACTGTACTAGTCTGAACATCGCTTCTACAAATAACTACTATTCGTTTTCCATTTATTTTTTTCATTCTATATGGAAAAGTTGATGAAATATTATGACACCTAAGAGCGCTGTTCCATTTAAGGTTTGTGAAGATAGAAGGAAAGAGAGAAAGTTTCTCAACAACTATAGTGCATTTGTTTTTCTTACTACATAATGTACGTACCGTAGTGGTTAATTTTACGTCTTCCTTTCCCACTGATCATTGATTTTTTGCATCGTAGCACACAGTTTTTTATGTTAAATAAAACGTTACAATAAATAAAAATTTAATTTTTTATTTAAGAAACAGTAATGTATAGTTAAGAAAAGGTTTTTTAACAGTTTCAGGTGGTGTTTTACAAGTGTCTTTAATCGTATGGGTATGTTTATAAAAGTTTTTACACATACCCTTTTTCACAAGGCGAAATTTCAACTTACGCGAAGGGTCTTGGAACGCATCCCTCGGGTAAGTCGGGACTCAACTGTATTGAATTTTCATACATCCTATAATTTATATGAAAACGTTTTATTTTTGCCTACCTTTTACCTTGGGGATTTTCCCCCAAATTTTAATTAGTATAAAATCTCCTTTTAAGGTAATTTTGCTGTGCTGAGAAAAATTTCGGAAAAATTTACTTCATTAGGGAGTTTAGGCAAAGAGACCAAAATGCGAGAGTTTCCAAAACAAATTGAGATAATTGGAAGTTATGTCAAGATGATGCTAGGTCTTATTTGTCAACCTGATCTTTCCCTGCTCTGCAGTGGGAAGCTAAAGGGCGATGTCTGCAAACTTTTCATTTTCTTTTGGTTTTTTGTCATCTATTGCACCTTATTGTGCAAAGCTTGCTTATCTGGTTTCCACTAAAATTAAAAGCGTAAAATTCCAGCATTTCCCTATTGTTAATAATATGGAATCCAAAATGTGTTTCTTCAAATACTTCAAAATCTCATTGTTGCAGATACTGCCTTTTTCTTTCCCACGGAAGTACTCTTGCAAGAAATTGTGGCATACAATTTTTTAAAAAAAATGCACATAGTTTAAGCCAGCAACTAATGAAAATACAAGAGAAAATACTTTTAAAATGTACTAACCTTTGAACTATTCGAGTGTGTAGATAATATTTGTTGGATCAACTCCACTTTACTGCATTTCAGGAACATTTCTACAGGGCATATAATTCTTAAGCTCTCAAGGTAGGAAGCACACATGAAAGGTATCAAATAGTCATCAAGGATCTTGGACTCAATGTTGAGAAATTGCGCTGCTACCTTGTTTCCAAATACTGATGCTAAACAAAACAATAATCTACCCTGCTGACTAGCTGACAGATTTTTCAGTTCCTAGTGCAAAAAATGGTGAAAGGTGGAGAGGGAAAGAGAGATTAGCTAACACATTAATTTTTTTTTGTCAATTTTATATTATTAACGAAATTTTGGAAAAAAATGAAGAAAACAAACTGAAAAAACAGGGAAATTGCATTGAAATCCAAAATTGAAATGAAATGGACCGCAAATTTTGTTCTTTGTAACAAGGATTTTGTTGTAATGGAATTCAAGCAATGTAATGGCAATTAAAACAGAACTGAACATTTATTCTTTAAAATTGTTATCTCCTTGTATTTGTTTTATTTGTAACGGGATTTCACAGAAGTAATATATTTAACTTTCAAAACCTAATCCTCCAAATAGTATGCTTGCTCTTCACATTTAATGTCACATTATTCTAACTATAAATTACAATCTTAAACCTTTCATAGTATTCAATAGTAATAATTTTATAGTCACACTATGAATTCTTAAAGGGGGTTGTAGCCCCCCTTTTTTTAAAGCATTATTTCATGCAATACTAAGAAACATATGGGGCCACGGTGGAAGTAAAACTCACCATCTCAATTGCTCCAAACAAAGAAAGGTGTAATAAATGTAAATAAAATGTAATGATATATAACAGATCTAAATGCATAGAAAAGTTTGTACAATTTACAATAAAATAAGGTTACCTAAACACTCTGTAATGAAAGCATTTGTATTCAATCAACAACAAATAAGGAGGTTAAAGGAACATGTCTACCAGCTGCAAAAGGGGATTTCCTACTATTTTTCAGTTCAATAATAAAAAGATGAGTGAAAACCTGCATTTCCGTTAAAAATATCTGTCAAAAGTTAAAGAAATATAATCAGTTTAAGAAAATGAATCTCATACTGTTAATGTGTTAGACAAAAGTTTTATGATATAAAATATTAACTATTTTTATTGAGAAAATTGTTTTAACTGCCCCCCTAACCAGGGCCAAGCGGTCCCTATGTGCCCGATCATGCCGCACCCGATGGCGCCAGAGTCAAAAAGGTGCCAAGCTCTACCTATAAAAAAAAATGGTCAAAAAAAAAAGGGGGGGGGGGAGTTTTTCTCTTACCAAAAAAATAAAACTGAACTTTTCATCAAATCCAGGGCCTGATACTGATCAAGCCAAAATGATGCCCTGGCCCGGGCAAAATTTGGTGCCCCTCTGAAAGAAAATCTCCGCATTTTCATGTGGAAGTTTTCAAAAAAGAAGACAAATAAAGAAATTAACCCTTTTTTGGTATCTCTAAAATTATGGTACCCAGATCCATGAATCTGCTGAACAATGCGTTCATCAGGCCCTGATTATATCCAATAGTGGCGGTGAAATTACACTTGTTATTGAAACAAACAGTCATCTCACTACCTATCTAAAAGCAAAACGTATTGCCTTGATGTGCCTAAATATGCTATTCAAAAAGCCCACTCTTTTACACTGAGAACAAGTGATGCTAATTAATGCATACATTAGTAATTTCCTTCCAAATGTGGAGCCGTGAATGCTATTTCAGTATGTCTATAGTACACAAGGCCAGGGGTGGCAAATAGGGGGGGGGGGGGGGGAGAGGGGATGGTTGCACCCCCAATTTTTTCACTAAGAATAATAATAGATGGGTAAATTCAATTTAGATAACTTAGAAAATCATTTGCCAGCATTTTCAGAACAGGAAAAACTGATTGAGAATTGTTTGCCTTCACTAAAGAAGTAATCACCTCATATGGATTAAATATTTCAAAATTGTGTACTATATGTTATGATGGTGCATCTTGTATGAGATGCCTGCATTGTGTTGAAAACGGGCAATTTTTATGCGCAAATTCCATGTCATTATACATAAATTTTTAAGCTCATATTATAACTCAATGTTTAGCTAGTAAGTGTTCATTGATTCCTTGTACCAGAAACACATTTTAGCAACTTGATGTATTATCTGCTTTCATTGAAATGTTTTGTAAAAATATGCTATTTTTGAAAAACATCCCACATCAAAAAATATCACCTCAACAAATATATCTTGAGGCTCTTTACTTGACAATATCTGAATACACAAGATGGTATTCAAGAGTTAAATCTATAAAAGCCCCCTGGAAGAATGACTGGAAAGCGACCTTTTCATTGAAAGAAAATCTGTTGTTTTCATATGTATGACTTAAGTTTGAATTTTGTTTACTTCATTTATACTGCGGAGCGTTTTTTTGAACAATGCTACACTCTGTCCTAAAAATTTCAATCTGCTAATCTTAATTCTTGGAATTCACAATTGAAACTCTTAGTAATTTTTGCACTAATGCATACTTAAAACCAAGTGTGTGACAGAACTTTCCATAACAGTTTTTACTGTATACCATTGTAGAAGAGGTGACAAAGCCCACATGAATTTGTAGTCAAAATATTAAATCAATATTTTGAATAAAATGAGCAATTCTGTTTCTCAAGAAATTGAGACAGGATTTGATGAGATACATTTATCGTTGGTCTTAAGTTCAATATTATGTAGGTTAGTTATAGAAAAGGAAAAAGAAAATATTACACTTCTAAGTAAAATTTCTAGCATGAGGGAAAAGGAATTGTTTTTGGGAATTGCAACTGTGCTTTGTAATAACACAAAATAAATACCAGTCCAATTTAAAAAGCTTTCTTGGTTATTTTAAAGAAAGGGATCCGAAGGAAATATGTTTTTTTAACATAAATTTCTTGCTCCCTTTTTTTTTTATTGACTGTTTTAACTAGGTCAGTCATTTGAAAGATGACTATTGTATCTCATGAGGTTAGAGAATTACCTTCAAAGGGTAATGATGCAAGCAAGACCTTCATCTTTAAGTATACTGACAATAAAGCAAAGCACTGGATATTGATTAGATATAAGTACAAAATTTTCTCTTCTTCCTTTCTCCAAAAATAACAAAATAAAACTTTACTAAAAAATAAAAACTACCACCATGATATTATGTGAGATTACTTAATTACAAAATAAATTTAAAGTTTTGGTCACAAAAATTTTAATTGTTCTTAACAAACGTAATTATTCTTAACATTAAAACCATTTTATTATCACTTCATGTTAACCAATGCGTATTTTATCCTGTTTTGAGGAAATTCATGTTCAAGAAACTCGACCCCCCCCCCCCCAAACGAAATGCTGAAATACCGCCCCTGCACAAGGCAGTGAGCATATGAGGCGCAAGAGATTTTCTATTCCCCATTTTGGTTTTTGAGGTGATTATGTTGTACTGTAATTTGTGTAATATGTCCTTTTTTGGTTTCTAACTATTTTTTCATGGCAATTCGAACAATGTTATTATACACCTTAAAAATACTGCTAGCCCATTTGCATATATTTTACTTGTGCGGAATATTTGTATATTGTAGACATCAATTTTAATTAACTTTTTAGTTCCAAAAAAGTAAGCGACTTGACCATAGTAACTCGACTCCCCCCCTTTTTTTTCTTTATGTATTTGCTTATTAAAAGAGCTATGGTCAATGAATTTGTTTCAGATATCATGCTCAATGCTGGATAGCTCCTCTGAACTCGAAATAACTTCGAGATATGAAGTAATAAAATATAATAGTGTAAAAAACTAAAAAAAGCACACTTTTATAACAAAATGAATTAAAAAGTAAAAACTAATCTTTGGATGATAGTAATTGACTGAACACTTAATTTTAATATGTTTGGTCAACACTTAATTTGACTAGGACTAGTCTAGCTGGGCCCAGAGCCTGTTGCTGGTCGTCACTTTTGTATTTGTATTAATGTAATAATAATTAAAAAAAAGTGTGGTTCTGTCTATTTGCACTTTTGCATGGACTCAAGACAACTGATAAGAAGCCTCCTATACTTTTTTGTATTTACATTAAAATTAAGTGTTTTGTTAATTACTATCATCCAAAGATTATTTTTAACTTTTTAATTCATTTTGCTACAAAAGCGTGCTTTTTTAGTTTTTTAATCTATTATTTTCTTTTCCTTCTGTTTAGTTGAACTTGTTTTATGACAAAATGTTCATTTCAACATATTTCAAAATCTTTTATATTCATGAAATTTGAACCAAAAAAGTGACAAAAGGTCTTGGGCAGCAATCAAAACATGGTCTCTCAAGCGCCAAAAAAAAAAAAAAAAAAGCCGTTTAAAGTGTAATAGTCGAGCTCTAAAAAAATTCAACTTTGCTGATAAATTGCCTGTTGAGTAATTGTCTAATCCAGATAATCAATCTGATGTATGCGTGCAGAAATCATATTTATATTACTTTGAAAATTTGAGATATATTTTGACAAATGTATTGTTCAACAATGGTCTGATCAGCAATGAATTGCCAATTGAAGGCTCACCTAAATTTTGGCACAAAATTAGTTAAAAATAATTATAACTCATGTTCTAATTATCTTGGAACAATGGAACAAATTTTATCTAATGCAGAGAAATTAAAGGTTTTATAGATATTTTTAAATAACTTTTGCGAGCATTTTTTAATATATTTTTAAAACTTTTTTCTTCACATTGTTGGAATTAAGGCCAAAATATTGACTAAAATTGGAAATACTAACAATTAATAGTTAATTAATGAATTTGATTATAGAATATTGCATTGTCATCGGGTCTGAGGTCGCGTGCCAAATTTCAATAGAATCCGATCGCAGGAAGTGGGCAAAATTTAAGTTGCAAGATTCCGTTGTAAGATACATACATACAGGTGAAGCTAATAAAAGCAGTACAAAAACACACATTGTAATCCAAAATCAAACACAGAACTTTACATTGTTTTTTTTTATAAATTAAATGCCAAACTTATTTTTTGCCATGTCAATTTTTGTCTACAACATCTCATTCCAGGTGTTAACTATATTTTTGCCGGACGCCACTGCATAAAGGAGCGCAAAAGACATTTTCACGATGGCGCCGATCAGGCTTGGCACGGGCCTGCCCCTAACACCTAAAAAAAGCTAAATGAGAATGAGAGAAAAGTGTTGTAAATACTAAAAAAATTATGTCTATTTAACAGGAAATCGGCTCATTTTGTTCTGAATTAACTTTTTTCTTGGCGCAATATTGAGCTCTTTAAAAATTTAATTAAAAAAACGATGGCAGTAAGTAATAAAAAACGACACAAAAGAATTATGAAAATATGAGTGTAAAGAATAAAAAACTAAGGGCTTTTCACCGATCTAAGAAAATAACTATTGTACTCACTTTTGCTGCTGCTTCAGAAATTCTTGGGTAAAATTCTGATGGAATGCCCAGAAGCAAGAACATGGCTCTAAAAAAATTAATAAAAAGGGAAAGAAGGAAAATTTGCAATGTGCTTCAGATACAGTTATTAGAAGAAAAAAATAAGCAACTACATACTTCAACAAATTTTGGTTATCATCACTAGAATCTTCAATAATTTGAATTGTAGGAGAACCTAATATTGACTAAAATTACATAAAGTTGAATTAGCAAAAGTCAAATATAAAACTTATAAATTCATAAATGTTCTCATATAAAGAGAATAAAAAATTTTTCACATGCTCTTTTTCAAATTAAAAATAAATCCATAAAGATTGAAAAAATGAACTTCAAACAGCATTTGTACAAAAATGGTTCTTCAGCAACACAATAATAAATGTTACTTAAAACAGGGGTGAGAGAGCAATATGTACAGAAAGTCTGAAAATCACATAAACTCAAATTTAATATTTTAAATGAAACTTTATATTGTACTTAAAGAACTATACAAATTTGGGAAAATTAAAAAAAAAAAGATATAACCTACTGAAAGTATATACAGGGTGTTCCAATTTAACATGCAAGCAGTGGCGCAGCCACAGGAGGGGTTTTGGGGTTAAAACCCCTCCCAGAACACAAGCACATTCATTTCCTCCATTAAGATCAAGGGAAAAGCAGAGTATTTGAGCTTTTCCAAGCGGAATAGGTTTCAACAAAATATTTTACCGTTTTTAATAATCGGGAAGCAGTCAAAAATTACTTTTCAATTCTTAAATATAAAAGTTGTCCCCCCTGGTATAAGATAGCTAAAATGGTGTCAATAAAGCTCTACAGAGTATCATGGTCCCTCAGCACTTCCATCTCTGCACAACCCCTTTTTAGGGACATCTAGAGAGAGGAAGCCTACCGCACCCGATTTTCTGAGGCTCTTAACCAATTCTCATCGAAAGATCAAAACCGTTATTAGTTAGCATTTGACATTCAAAAATACTTGAATGTATTTTAGGAGGAGCTTTTAAGTGATCTCGCGAAAAACACGCAAAAAATGAATATAAGATTAAAGTAAAACTAATAATATTCTGTGCTTTTCCCACTTTCTTCGTTTCATAGCGACATCAATACGAATTATTAATTGTTTTTAAGAAGTTACTTAGAATGAATAATTACTAATCTGTAGAAATTCTTTGATATTGAATAATTACGCACAAGGGCACCCAAATGCAAAATTTTAAGGGGGGGGGGGGCTCAAAAATTTTCCCCATGGTTTAGCAGAATATTTTCCCCATGGAAACCGATTTTAGTACAGATTAAAGATGTTAAAATTTGATTTTTTATAACTTATTCATTATTGGCTCATATTATTCATTAATGGCTGGAAAAGAAATTTTTTAACATTTTTGTAAAGAAAAAAGCACTAAAAGCAAGGAAGTTCTCATTTATAAGGGGGGGGGGCTTGAGCTCCCCCTACCCCCCTATATGGGCATCCTTGACTACGCATTGTAAATGAATGGGAAAGAAAGCAACAATTTTTGATTTTGAAAACCCCTCCCAGAAAAATTTTCTGGCTGCGCCACTGCATGCAAGACCTTTATTTTTGCAACCGTTTATGCTAGATGCATACTTCTAGTTGCAAAAATGTTGAAAATCAGATGCAGAGTTAAGATATTGAAAGTTTGAAGCAAAAAAAAGAAAAAAAAAGAATTGAGCCAAAAAATACGAAAATTAACTTTTTATACAGGCCATAGGTCCCTTAACTTATATTTAAGAAAATAATCTCCATTGAAAATAACTCCAATACAAACAGCTCGACAATTAATACAACCGGTATTCACCGAGATATGAAACACAGCATTTTGTGACTTACACAACTTAACACTCGCCGTCAATAACACCTTTTGGGAGGAAATATAACGGCTAACAAGGCTTTAAAATTATATGTGTGCGTAGAGTGTTTTTTAAAATTGTACAAGCTTTTGTAAGTGTTTTTGCATATCATGGCATGACATTTGAATATCTCCTTGAGTTTTCGTCGCACAAATATCAAATTTTTTGTGTCAGTAATATTTTTCAATGGAGATTATTTCCCTAAATATAAGTTAGGTGACCTAGAGCATGCAAAAAAGGTTAAATTTTGTATTTTTTGACTCATTTTGTTTCTTAATTCAAGCTTTCACTATCTAAACTCTAATTCCCATTTTGAACAATTTTGCAATTGGAATTATGCATCTAGGATTAACGATTGCAAAAAAAGAGGTCTTGCAGGTTAAGTGGGAACATCCTGCATAAATGCTCGTTAAAATTATATTGCAATAAATACATTCATCAATATGTAAACGATGCAGCAGCTTATATAAGATTTTCTTCAAAAAACTGGCAGAACTTGAGATGGGTGAAATTAAGAATGCAATGTTCGCAAAACAAACTGTCATAAATCAGGCAGAAAATGTTATGGATCTGTTTATCTTTATAAATCAGGACTTCAAGTTTAGTCAACAGTGCAGTATTGCTAGTAACATAGCCAACAAAATGCTTGGGTTTATCAATAGATCTATTCAAACAAATCTAAGAAAGTTCTTCTGCCTTTATATAGGAGTTTAGTAAGACCTCATTTGGAGTATGCTATTCAGTTTTGGTCGCCTTATCTGAAGAAAGATATTTTTGTATTGGAAAGGGTTCAAAGAAGGGTAACTAAATTAGTAAGGGGACTCTCAGATTTAGATTATCATACCAGACTTAATAGGCTTAACATGTATAGCCTGGAGCAAAGGAGAGTCAGAGGGGACATGATTCAGTTATTTAAATTTATCAAAATGAAAGATGTAAATGGATTAAATTTTTGCGGGGAAAGCAGGACAAGGGATCATTGTTTTAAGCTATTTAAATCTCAGGCTAACTTGAAAATCAGGAAAAACTACTACTTTAGCAGGGTCGTGGGTACTTGGAATAGCTTACCGGAAGAGGCGGTAATGAGCAAGGGAGTAGATAGCTTTAAGAGGGCCATTGATCTTCATTGGGGACTAATTGACTAGGACCAGCCTAGCTGGGCCCAGAGCCTGTTGCTGGTCGTCACATTTGTATTTGTATTTAAACCTACTTTCTTTGACATGATTTCACTTCTATAAAATGGAAAATGATTAAAAGTCTGAAAATTTCTTGGAAAATTCAAGAAAGGTCTGAAATTCAAATTAAAGTCTTCAAAATCTCACTCCCATTAAAATTAAAAAAAGCTTTAGTCACTGATGAAAATAGGTCAGAATGTGAGACAGTAAAAAAGTGCTTTTATATTGCATTGGACAAAGAGATTTTCCGTCATGGTTACTTTCTGTTATTTCTTTTGTGATTCAAAGAGATTGGCTGAAAAACACATTTTTAATAAAAAAAACTTTGTATTGCAAGATGCCTAAAAACAATTTTCCCACTTTCAATCTTTCAATATTTTCCCCACTCCCAGAAAAACATAATTTAAGTGTAGATACATATTATGATGGAACTGAGGTCAATCTTTGAAGCAAAAGGGACTAAGGACAGGAAAATAACTAATAGTTCTTCAAAAGGGTTCAGAATGTCCAAAAGAAGTCATTGTTATGTTTGGGAATAGATCATTTCCAAAATTCAGTCTTAAAACAAATCCTTTAAGAAAACAATAAACAGCAAAAAATAGGTTCTTCAGGAAATGATTAATGTTCATAAGCAAAAAAAAAAAAAAAATCTTATAGGCAATCTTTCATCTAGATTAAGTGGTACTTCTAGCTAAGATTTCCGAGTAAGAATTATATATCAGTTTGAATAAAATAAATTTAAATCACAGAATGATTTTTAAAGACATTTTCAAGTAAAATCTTTTGAAAAATATTTTATGTTATTTCTAAATTTGATGTCAGGACACATTCAAAAATGAAATATATTGTATTTACAGCCTTCAGTCAGCAACTCAAGTTATTTAAGTACTAAGATTAATCTGTCATACAGATTACTGCTTTTAGCACTTAAGAATAAATCAGTCTTTAAAATCTTACATTTTATTTTATGCTACAAACTGAAATAAAGAATAAAGAAAATGTTAATGCAATTCTTTTGTGTACTAATTTAGCTGCAAAAATCAAAAATTCAGCACATGGTTTAACACTAAAATACATATAAAAACCAAATGAATTCTTAATTTAAAAAAAAAAATCGGTTTTTAAATTACATTTCAGCAATAGAACATGCTTATGTATCTAAAAATGTTTGCAATACCTTGAGTGAAACAAGCTTTCTAACTAACATATAGAAATTTGTTGGTACTACTTATTTTTAAGAGGTTTTTGACAGTCTTAATTTCTTATTTCATGTGAGCATGTTTGATAATTGAAAAGAAAACAAAAAATTTGAATAAATATGGAACAAAGAAAAGAAGTTACTTCATCCAAATTTGAATCGCAGGGGGAGAAACTCAGCCAGTTGAAAAAAAACTTGGAAAAAATTGCAGTTAGATCAATTTTGGTTTCTTCAGCAATATCAAATGCAACTTTACAAACTGAAAGGAAAACAAAAAAATCTCATTGCATTAGAAAAAATATTGAATGAAAAACTATGGAGCAAGAGGGAATATACACTCTCATTTAAAAACAGACATAAACATAAGAGTATATCATATCATCTTCTACATTTTGCAATAATGAACATCTTTCACTCCAGTTCAAGTTTTTTTTTTTTTTTTTTTTTTCATTTCTATTTTTTTTTTTTGGTAAAGTTTACACTTTTAAAAGCAAATCTTCCAATTATATGTCTATAACAAAGTAGGACATTATCTTTTTTTTTCAACAGTAAATGTCATTTTGATTGGTTATATTATTCTTTTTTTCTCTTCTACAGCTCATTTGAACAACTAATGGAGTTTCACCAGGTAGTCTTTCTCTCCCTGAAAATCTGTGGAATGTACTTAACACTAGACCCCCCTCCTCCCAACCTACTTTTGTATGTTTTTTTTTCCTAATGAAAATACAGTAGAATACCTTTATAACGCCGACCTATTGGATACAATGCTCTATAAACCACACAACGTTTGAGAAACAAAGTTTTAGAGTTAAAAAAAAAGTCTCTGTTCTGCCTTAAAAACAACAATTCTTAGACAAATGATAATTTGAAACAGTTTGCATCTTAATCCAAAGGTTTTAAATTGAAATTAGTGTTTACAGTAAAAAAAGTACCAGATAATTCTTAAAAATGCAGCTGTTATCCAAACCATGAAGCTAAATGAAGAGCAGAATAATTCCTTCTTTTGATAATGAAACACATTTATTTGTGAATGACATATATTATATTGCATAATTAGTATTTTAATACTCATTGAGATTAAAACTTTTCTGAAAAGCAAATATATTCATATATTGTGTATATTATTTTCTAATTTTGTGAAATGATCTATACAAGACCAAAACCTACATAACATAACCTCTGGTCTCAAGGTGTGCATTGGTCTTCCACTGTATTGAATAGTAGTATGAGAAGGGCCTGATTAACTTTGGAAGTAAGGGAAGCTCAATCGTGTTTCAGAGTTCCCCATTTTTTATTAGCTGTAGTTATTTAAAAAAAAATAATACTACACATTGAAACAAAACTGAAAGTATTATTTACAAATGCAGCGGCTTAGCAGAATTAAGATGAAAGTTTATCCCCTTCCCTTTGACATATTGAAATTTTGTACTTTACATAACTGTACATCAGAGCCGAAAGGACAAAAGTTCAAAAATTGCGATTTCCTGTTCATTAGTGCTTTGTGTGTAGAAGTTTATTCCGCATCGAGCTATGTGAGCGTAATTGTTGTAAAGAAATCCATTTCAATTTTTTACCAATGTTAAAAGAGCGCGCGTCCCGTCCTTTGCATGGACCAGAAAAAAGTTTTTCCTCTCTACAGTAAAATTATCAAAATGTGACTTGCGCTCCTCTGGTTCTGAGGTACAGATATGTTTACACTGCAATTCTTAGCAAATAAGGGTGTTTAGTTGTTATATCAGATTTATCATTTCACAAAATTAATAATGTCATAAAAGTACATTGTAACAAGTGTCAAACTAGCTTGCTCCGTCTAAGATCCAGTTGATATTTTCAATGAAAGAAAGAAAAGCCCTGGACAAATTGATTATTATTAATAAAAAAATGGTCACTAAACTCAAAGTGTCTACAAGCCACTGGCAACTAACTAAACATGTTAATTTTCAGATCAATTTAAAAAACGGAAAAAAATATAATAAAACACCAGAATAAACTTATTTATTCAATATTTCTTCAATAAAACAGTTGTACAGTTCTTTGCACTTAGTAAAAGGGATTTTGAATGTTGCAAGTTTTTTTCCCAAAGTTTCACCTAAAATGGATGACCAAAACTGATTACTGTTTATTTTGTAACCAAAGAAGTCACACTCAAGTTTCTTTTCAATTTTAAATAAGTTTATATATACTGGACTGTCTCAGTCTTCCCACCATGTGAAATACAGAATCAGCAAAGACATTAAAGTTTTGAGAAGTACTGATGAGCCGAGATGGTCTTCATGCGTTTTACATTCACATCATGGAGAAGCTTTTTATATATTCATATTAGCATTCTCTGGGTTCCTGAGGTTCTAGAGTTTATTTTTTTTAAACTGATAATCAAATAAAAATCTTAATATTTTAAAATGGTAATCATTGAAAGACAACGCTTTTTCTACTAAAGGTACGCATAAATTCGTTAATCATTGAAAGATAATACTTTTTCTACTAAAAGGTAAGCATAAATTCGTCATGACTAAAATTAGTAAAATATTCAATCATAGAGGTGATAGTGGATTCAAGTAAAATTTTCTGAAGACATTGTGAAATTTTCGGAAACTATGAAGAAGCTTGATCCCCCCCCCCCCTAAAAAAAGTTCTTCAAATATGCATACAAAAATCATTGAAGTCATTGAAGAAAACCATTTTTAAAGTTTTTTTAAAAATAATTCTTCATTTTAGAATATGTTGTCAGCCCAATATTTTTGAAAACGGCAACCTAAAATTTGCTTAACTTTCGAATCACAAACATACTTGAGTAAAACATTCAGTAAAACAGAAAAAAGTTCAACATTATTAATGCAAAAGAATTTTAATCCGAAGAATGTTAACTGTTTAACTCTGCTCCAATTGTACATTTTCACAGCTTTATCAAACCTTCTACACCTCAAACTGTTAATTTCTCTCCTGAAATGCAAGATATATACAGGTTCAAACGTAAAACACAAAAATTTATTCATGAAGGAAATCAGGTTCACACAAAAATACAATTCAAAATTAGGAAATGATTCTTATTTTTCAAAATTATAAAAATATTTGCAGGACACTAAAGGAGATGTAACGAAAATAGATTTAATAACAATACCTTTCATACTCGAGTTAACTGATGCACAATACTCCTCCAATAAATACTCAATAAGTTGACGAGGATCATGAGCGCAGGTCAATATTCTTTCAGAAGAAAAGTTAGAACTGAACAATATCCTTTCAATGGCAGCTCTTTGGCGACGCCGCAGTAAATTTTTTAAGCTGCTTGCAGCGCTTGAGTCCATTGGAGATTGATTCAGCCAAATTTGTGCATATTTTACAGCAAGATTTGAAAACGTCACACAATTGGCTCCTGTAAGAGAAAATACAAGAGCAAAAAGAGAAAATACAAAAAATACCATAAGTAAATGCAAAGAAATGAACTAACAAGGATCATTGAAATTGTTCACAGCAAAACTATGATGGTTCTGACAATGAATAACAAGAATTAATTGAAATATATACAACGAAAATGCAAATCACCAAAGAAAAAAGCTTATAAATTTTTTATATCGGTTTTTTCTTCAGATAACAGTAAACTTCCAATACTCCGTGGAATAGGTGGCACTGATGGGTTTATCAAATGATGGCAATCAATAATCTGGAAATTTTGTATTTAGATGAAGTTTTGATGTTAAAAACATTTCTTTAAGTGTAAAGTCTGAGTTAAATCCTGGAAAAAAAAATCAATAAAATCAAACAGCAGACGATTTGTAACTATGACAATGAAAATTTCCTTCTCTAAGTAAATATTAACCATTGTCATGGTTTTCTGAAAATCAGAGAAAACCTAATACTGTAAAATCCCGAAAGTAATCCCCCTATCGATTATAGCCCACCCTTTTTTTGTGGAAAGTGAAATCATTTTAAAATCCTGAATATACCCCCCCCCCTTTCCCATGAAAATTTTTCCGATCATCTTCATTTGCCACTCCCTCCAAAAAAAAAAATAAGAATTACATTTTCTCTGCTTTACTTGGAAAGCATTTACAGATGTTTTATTTCCCCCTCCATATGCAGGTTTTCTTTTCTAAAACAAAAAAGAAAGAAAAGACAATGATTTGAACAAAAAAGAAAAAAAAAAGGTCTCCGATGCAACACCTTTTTTTTTTTTTGTTCATATGTATTACAAAAGAAATTTATATGATTGTATTGCTTTTTATTCATTTTCGAAGGAGCATTTTTGTTCTGAATTGTAAAAATGAACAATCTTCAACACAGAGCCATTTTGAAAACGTGACGACATTTTGGAAATGCATTGTTTAAAAAGTAGCACGAAACTTAAAAATAACCTTTTTCAAAGGAGAAATAAAGTAATTGAATGAGTTTACAATCATCAAAAATGCATATTTTATTAAATCAAATAATAGATTTGTCTGTGTTTAAGTTCGCGAACTTTGTAAAGCTCAGTTTTCGAAATTATGATCTTCATAACGAATTTGCAGCTGTGATTGCAATTTTTGCTTCTATTCTGAAACAAGAACATTAAGATTTTACTTCTTTTACTGTAACCTTATTACATTCAGTGCATGGTGAATTTTCAAGCAATAAATTATAGGGGTTTTGCCAACTTAAGGTGCAAAATACTTTCTTTCGAAAAAATGGCGCGCACATGCAATTTATTACTACTAGAAAATTATGACAGGTTTTTATTAATTGATTTCTCACTCTTCATTAATATTAACTCTTATTTACTTATTTATTTTCTGCACTCTGAAATTAATACTACTAAAAACAATTATTTTGGCTAATTTTTCAAAAAAATCTCGATTATAACCCCTTTTTCTGAAATTAACAAGTTTTGTTTTGAAAATAGGGGGGGTAGGGGGTATTTTCGGGATTTTACAGTATGGTCAAGTTACGATAATAAGGGATTTATGATTGCTCAAAAATGGTTTAAATGATGGTTGTGGTTTTAAAAGAAATATGTGCAATTTGTATAGAAAAATGCACAAAACAAGTTGGCATCAATTGAGCAAAAACCTTGAAAGCAGGAATGCAGTGACTAGAGAAATATAATGTATGGGAAAGAAACAACACAAACATCATTGAAAAAACATAGGACCAAAGAGAAAAAACTTTTAAAATCATGACATGTTAATTCAGGGTTTACTGGAGTATTAAAATAACCGAGACTGGTTCCAGGGCCAATCCTAGCAGGTGTGCACCGCACAAGGGCGGCCAAAGGAAGGGGCGGCCGCAGGCCGCATCATATAGTTTTTTGAATCAAGCAATATTCCTCAAGAATTTCTCAAAAGATAACTTATAAGTCAAATAAATATGCTGCATTTTAAATGTTCAATTATCAAAGTAAGTGCCGATTTAACGACAGCATTGCATAGTTTGAGATAAATAGATTGTTAGGGAACATTGTGTTGGTTCATTGTCCATTAATATCTACTCTTTACACACATGCTTCATTTAGTTGCAAAATTTGTAACAGAACCGGTAATCAGGCATGGATACAGGGGAGGGGAATAAGGGAAATGGCCCCCTCTTGAAGCATGAAAGGGTGCCTTCTAAAAGGAGCACTCAGGGCCCAGGGAGGCCAATAATGTTTACCCCCCCCCCAAGCTTTTATAGACCTAAACAATGAAGACATATTTTACATATTATATTTAACAAAAGCTATACTGATTAGATACTGTCACAAGCATTGAAAACAACAAATTCTGTTTTCAACAATCGCGGATGCGTGGAGAGACAGTGGAAAATTGAGACTCCCCTGAGAGTCAAACATGTATGAATAACGAACTAAAATTTTCTAATTTTCCCCCTTTACAGCATTTTTTTCGAATTAAAATCACGAATGAACTGCCCGGTTTCAGTTCGGGGCTCTTGCTCCGGGTAGTAAATTTAAACGTAGCTCCAAAAAAGAAAGTTCCAAAAGGATGCCATGACCTCCTTGACGAAACTAAAGAAGGCTTAAAATTGCGTCTTTAGGATTTTAATTTCGGAAAATTTTGCTGTTTGAACCACCGATTTTAAGGACCCAATTAAATCTCTGATTCACCCCTTCCACCTTAAATTAATCAAACATAGCCTGAAAATGTTGGCTTTAAAATCCAAAATGTGTTTTCATAGGACAGTCCTTCTTAATGTCATCAAAATTTGCTTAATGACATTTTTCGTGTTTCTTTTTCGAAATGTTTGCGATGGAGAGCGCCAAAATCCATTCCCAAACATTACTACCAAAGATAGTCTCAATTAGCGTCATTAGAGAGCCCCCTAATTCCGCCCCCTCAGTTTGAAATTGACTTCAGTTTCAAAAAACAGTTCGTGAGGGCACACTGAACCCCCGCCCGCTCCTTGTCCCATCGTTATCAAACGATGCGTAAAATAAGATTTTCTAAAAAACTCTGGAGAACTGCCTGGCTTATGTAACTTTTCACGGCGCTAGGGCATATACCCACCAATCGTCGAAGTGAGATGGACACAAGTCTATAGTTGTGTTTTTCAGATATTAATATCGAAAAATATATGAAAGATCCGCCGAAGTTTCCCAGTTTTGTTAACGTCACCAAAGATAGCATAAAATTGCGTTTTTAGAAATATCCATTTGGGAGCTTCAAAACCCTTCCTTCTCAAAAATAGCCTAAATTAGATTTTAGTTAAGAAAAATATTTCGGTTCGGAGTATTTTCACGTTTTCCCTATCGTTTTTAAATATAGCCAAAAATGGGTTTTTGAAACAATAGTGCCGAGAAATTAGCGGAGGAAAGCCGCCAGATCTCCTACCGTTACCAGAACAGCCTAAATTTGCGTTTTAAACTTCAATTTCAAAAACTTTCAATAGGAGTTGATTGAATCTCCCTCCCTCTAGCAATGTCAACAAAGATAACCCAAAACTGCTTATTTAAAACTTCAGTTTCGGAAATTTCGGTGCGAGCGGCGATCTTTCCCAAGCTGCGGTCACAAAAAATAGCTTCGAATTGATTTCAATTTTGAAAGAATTTTAGGAGAGAACTCCAACATTACTTTTTCCCTGAAGTCTCGAAAAAGTTCCTAAAATTGCGATATTGACGTCAATTTCGAAAATTTCTCCATGCACCTTGAATATACCTGACTCTTTTCTCTCCTTGCAACCCAACACAACCAAAGGTTACTAAAACTATTTTTTGTACGTCAATTTCGATAATCTTCTGGGAGCAATCCCCCCTCCTCTATCCTTTCTCTGATGTCACCGAAGACACTATAAAATGCGTTTTTACGACTAGTAAATTTTGGTGCCTATTACTTTCTTCAAAGATATAAATTGTACCTAAGTTTCTTACTATAAAACTTTTCTTCCTTTTTATGAGTTCATCATTCTTGTTTTTTTTTTCTTCTTCTTTTAGAACTTGATATAGAAATTTGAAGAAATATTTATATGGACGTCTAAGATTAGTCAAAATATGCAAATTACTCTTGAGGGGCGGCACATCAGTTCTTTGTACACGGGCGGCCGACACCCTAGGATCGGCCCTGACTGGTTCAACACGTTCTCAGATCCAACAAGCCCTGGCTTCTTCTATTTTATGAAACAGTGAAAAGTTATTTCAGGTGTGATAGTGGACTCTAGTAAAATTTTTTGAAGATAGTGTGAAAATTTCAGAAACTATGAGGAAGTGCCCTCCTCCTCCCATAAAAATTCTACAAATATGCATACAAAAATCATAATCACTAAAAAAAAAATTTTTTTTTTTAAGTTTTTCAGTTTTAGAATGTATTGTTAGCCCAAAATGTGTGGACATTTCGGATCACAAACACTTTGGAGTCATTTATTTCTAGAATATAAAATTTCTTTGACTCATTATAAAATACTCATTTATGATGAATTTTAGCACTTTAAAATATTGCGTTTGATGTCAGAAACTTCATAGAAAATAAATTAATGAAAAATGCTGGGCAACTGCCCCTCCCCCCACTTTTTACGGTTCAAATTTCCCCCCAATTTAGAATTCAAAACTAAAAATTATAAAAAAAGCAGAAAGGTCAAAAGTTTCAGAATATTAATTATTTGTTTTTCTTTGTATATCAATTTATGAAACATTATTTAGCAAAAGCAGTAACTTTTAGTTTATGTATTCATTGTTAAGAATATTAGTTAATCGTTTTACTTAAGCAAGACATACTTGCTCATAAAATTAATAACAATTGCTTATAATATCTCAAAATATTTTTGGGTAAATATGTAAATCTAATACATGTATAAGTGTTTCTCCAAGGAAAGTTATTGTGTACAAAATTCATCAAAATCTTCAGAAAAACGTGAGTTAAGTTGTTAGATTTACATCAATTAACACTCATCTGTTCTCAAAACCCAGCCCTAGCAAAATTAAAATTTTATACACCCCGCCTTTTTTTCTTCTTGCTGCCACTAAAAGTTCTAACGCTTTTAGTTGTCTTTTTTTTGCTCCCCCCCTCACTTTTTAGTTTCAATCGCCAACTCTGTATATACTGAATACATTATAAAAATTAAAGTTAAGTTAAAGCTACAAAATTGTACAAAAAACTTACCTTTTGGCATCATATTAGCAATCCAGTTTGCACAAACAGTAGCCAATTTTGGATTATTAATCTTTTGCATCAAATTATTTATAGTGTCTAAAAGCACCAAATCTTCACTCAGAGCAACATTTGTTCCAGAATGTTTAGCAAGATAATTTGAAACTAAGTTTTTTATTGCAATCATTTTAAGCTCATCTTCAGATAACTGTAATACATAAAATTAAAGCAAAAGTTTTACAACTGTATGCATTACAACAAGAAGTTAAACAATATTGTCATACTTTTTTAAAATTCAAAGGTGATCAAAGCAAATAGCAAAAGATATTTCTGAGCAAATAAATAAATAAATAAATAAAAAAGTGGTGGGAAAGGGGTTACACAAAATAAAAGAAGGTCTTATTCCACAATATTATGATCATTTTAATAATAATAATAATAATAAACATGATTGATTGCACTGAAATGTTATTAAATACAATTCTGAAGAAGAGAGAGGGAGAGAGAGAGACAGATTGAAAATTTTTACAACTGTGTCTTTTTAAAATAAAATGATAACATGGCAACGGTCAATTAAACATACAGTTTGGCTAGAGAACAAAAATTATTAGGGATCTGTTCAGAATTTTTCCCAGGGTCCATTTTTTGTGAAAAAAAAAATAAATAAAGCTTCCATACAATACATTGAATGCACAAACATACTAAATTTATAGCAAAATATGCATTTACTACTTCTTAGACTAGAGCCGACTCAGAATCAAATTCAAATGCGAGGGGGGGGGGGGGGGTAATCATTAAAATATATTTTCTTTTGAAATTGAATAAAAAATAAGTGAAATTGATTTAAAATTAGTATTTTCTCAAAAGCAAAACATGTACTGACTGTTTCCTAACCAAAAAAAAAAGATTTTAAAAAAGAAAATAATTGTTAAAATAAGAACTATAATAAGACAACTGAAAGTCGTAGAAGCCAAAATAACTTCCAACTATAAATTGAAATATTTACAGGATACAAAAGGACAAACTTCAAACACAACAAACAATTTTCAGCTAAGTTTGTGTTTGATTTTGGCATATTTTAAAAACATTAGGTTACTCATACAAGATAGAAATACAGGCGATTTAAATATTAAGGATCTTTCTGCGAAATTGTACGAAAATTATAATAATCTTCAAAGTGGATCAAAGTTTTGCAGACCATTTCAAAAATTTTGTGACTCTATGCTGATAAACATAGAAAACTCAAATTTCAATAATTTTTTTTAAATACACATATTACGTATGAATTAAAACATTTAAAACAGTAGAAACAAAAATTAATTTCAACCAGCGATTCCATACTTAACTTTCTGACATTAGACACTCTTAAAGGGCATGAATTTTGTTAAAAGCTTTTTAATTTAATGATTTTAATAAAAATATAAATAACTTAATTTCTTTGCCTCTTCACAAGGCATAGTAAGTGTCATAAATGCAAAAAATTTTATTCCAATGGCGGAT
This sequence comes from Uloborus diversus, assembly GCF_026930045.1. Lineage (NCBI taxonomy): Eukaryota > Metazoa > Arthropoda > Arachnida > Araneae > Uloboridae > Uloborus > Uloborus diversus. The sequence continues at coordinate 106,649,835 of NC_072739.1, read as the reverse complement.
GCAAAGAGATTGCAATTTTTTCAGTGAACGCTTTAAAAGTAAAAAGAACGGCACATAAAGGAATTTATTTAAGTAGATTATTTTACAACTGCATTTTAGAGCTCTACAATAAACGTATTATTTATAACAATCGATGCAATTGAAGCAATAGTCAAATTAAATCAGCAATTTAGATTTTAACTTTTTGACTCTGATAAAAGACACAAAATTTTGTTTGAAAATTTTAACTTAGTGATTCTTATAGGAATAAAAAGAAATTTCATTTAATTGCCCTCTAAAAAAGCATAATAAGCATCAAAAATCAAAAAACATCGATTCTCATATAACTGCAAAGAGATTGCTTTAATCAAAATGAAAGTATCAAAGGTCTAAAAACGGCGAATAAAAGAATTTATTAAAGCAAAAAGATTTTAGAATAATACTTTAACAAGTCTACAAGATTTATATTATTAATAATTATCGACAATCTTTAGAAATTTAGATTAAGCAAAAAAAATTCGGATGTGGGGAAGAAAACTGTCTAATGAAAAAATCAGATTTCTGGTATTACCAGACGAAAAAAATACTGGAATTCTGATAAAATTTGGTATAACGTATTCACTCGTATCGGATTGGGGATAGAAGAAAATCTTTAAGGCCATGTAGAATAAAAAATAAGGAGTTTGTAAGGAGATAATAGCAAAATTCAGGCATTTTAATTGCCCTTATTTTCTTTCCTTAAAAAGCAGGAGTTTGTAAGGAGCGTAAGAACCCTGTAAGGTAGGGGGTTCTAAAAAACTCTAAAAACTGCTCGTGCACCAAGAATAAGGACAGAACAGTAGCATATTTAAAAGAAAATATTGCTCTCTTTCCCACTTTTCTAACTTTTCCATCTACTATATAGACTCCATATTTGTCTATCTATCTATCTATACAATCTATGCATATCTACCTCTGACCCCAGTAATTAACAATCTTTTTTATTTATATAAGTATTAATTCGGAAAAACATTTCTTTCCACTCAATCTCTATCTCTACATCTACCTAACCTAACCGCCAATCCGCAACAGAAACAAGATCATGCAAAAAAAACTGCAGGCTTTATTTATTTAATTAAAATAGCTTGCAAAAAAAAAAAAAAATTCTATGTTCCCCGTAGTGTGCAAGAAGTAGCGCTTGCAAAAAGATAAAAAAACTAAAAAAAAGGTGAAGAGAAGGCAAACAATTTCAGTTGGATCACGTGATGAGGTAAATTCGGAACTCAGCCGGCAAGCAAACAGCTCGCGTTGTGTTCTGCATTAAAAAAATTGTAAAAAAAAAAAAACTATTGCGTATTTTTTAAAACTTTTATCTTCTGAAGGGGGCGGAATGTTTTTACTATTACCAACTAAAATTTTAGAATCGAGGGTTCAATACTTTTCGCAGGATGGGTTTTGAAAAAAACTAACCCAGAAAAAAAAGTAAAATAAAGGTTTTTTAAAAAATCTATAAAAAATACAAAAATTGCTCTATTTTCAAAATTTTTTCATTTATCATATTTAAAAATAAATTTCCTACACTATAGTACAAAAAATATTCGTCTGGCGCAATTGGTTCGGGGTCTGTGAGGTTAAAAGTACTAAAAAGTGCTAAAAATCACATTAAACATTAAATAACATTTTTCTAATCAAAATATCAAAAATCGAAGTTGGGGGTGCACATCTTCGGCAGAAATTGCAACTGTATGCCAAATTTCAGCTTTCTAGGCCGTACTGTTTTCCCGGGATATGTGCCATACACACACAAACGAACATGTTATTTTATTATATGCATAGATTCCGAAGATTCTTTATTTTGCATTCAATTACAATGCAATAATAGACATTTTTTTTCCTTTTGATAGTTCAAATTAAAAAGAAAAAAATCCCAATTATATTCTTGGCTTTGCATTTTCCCATCCCTACCTTTTCCCGATGATTTGCAAGAGGCGTGGCAACACTTATATTTAACATTTTAAAATTCACAGTAATCTTTATAGAATCAAGAAACTACACTTACTTCTAGCCACTTTGCTAGCTCTAACCAAAGCATCAAAGTTTGAGGAGCAAGTTCAGGATCTGAAAATAAAATTCATATTTTATAAAATGAAACTTGGGATATAAAATGTAAATCTAAATTCCAAACTATATAATTTTGACTTCTCATGCTGAGAAGGAAGATCAAATAACTAATTTACACAACATAATCTACTACTGACTTACTTTTTTCAAATCATCATCTGAAATATTATACAATTGAACATATTCAAATTACCATGAAGGGTATGAGTAGGATGAGTGAAAAAAAATCAAAATTTGATAAAAGCTAAGTGATAGTGTGAAAAAGTTGCCTTTTGTATATCGTAAAAGCAGGTGACTATAGTACAGTTTTAGTACATTTGTGACTGTAATTACTCAACATCCATTTAAAAAAATGAAGTTGCGTTATTATTACAGTTTAGGACCTTTGCTTTTGATTCCGACCCTGAAATAATTTGAAACTTCACCCACACCCCGCCAGAGCAGTTTTTCTTTGTACTATTTTTATCCTCTCATTGCGGGTGAGAATGGTACAGCACATGTTTTAATGTTTTCATATAGGTTTTGGTGGTTTGTACCCAGGGTTTGAAAATATCATGATATTTTGAGTCAAAATGGTTAGTGGATTAATTTTAAGGGCTTCGGAGTCAAAAAACTAAGTTGGAATGGGGGGCATGGTTCAAGCATCAGGTATCGAGAGAACGAAATTTTTTTGGGTATTGCTAGGAATGGAAATAAAGTGACGAACAATAGTAGTAATGTTAACAATTGTAATTTAGGAAATTTCAGGGTGTTAAATAAAAGCAACTTAGGCATGCTTAAAGTTTTCTATACCAATGCTCGCAGTATTAGGAACAAGATGGATGAATTGAAAAGCATAGTTATGGATGAGAAGTTGGATGTTATTGGAATTACAGAGACATGGGCTACCGAATCTGATGCAGAGTTATTACATATTGATGGGTATAATTTGTTCAGACAGGATAGAGTAGGTAAAAGAGGTGGCGGGGTTTTATTTTATGTTAGAGACAATTTTATTTGCAATGAATTGGTCATAAATGATAAGCCTACTGATATTGATATGGTTTGGCTTGAGTTGATGAGCAGTAAGGGCAAAAAGCTACGCTTTGGAAACATTTATAGGCCACCTAATTCAAACCAGGGACAAGATGAACAGATGTACCGTATTATGAGTGACATGTCCAGTAAAGGATCCGTTATCATAATGGGGGATTTCAATTTTCCGGGTATTGATTGGAATAATTTTTATCCTGGTAATAGCAAAGAAGAGGAATTTTTAAAAGTAATTGGTGACTGTTTCTTAGATCAAGTTGTAACTCAGGGAACTCGAGAGGAGGCCATTTTGGATCTAGTTTTTTGTGACATAGGTAGTTTTGTTCAGGGGTTGAGTGTAGGGGAGCATATTGGAGATAGTGATCATAACAGCATTAGGTTCCGGGTTCAATTTGAAGTGTGCAAAGATGATAATTTTAGGTTTGTGCCCAATTTCAGAAACACCGATTTTGTTGCACTTAGGCAGAGCTTGAAAGAGGTTTTTTCGTCAGGGTTGGAAAATAACGACGTAGATCAGCAGTGGACGGAATTTAAGGATAAACTTGCTAAAACCGTTGGGGACTATGTTCCATTTAGGAGAAAAGGTGTTAGTACCAAAATTTGGCCCATGTGGTTCTCCAGGGAGACTAAAGAAGCTCTTAATTATAAGCAAGCCACTTTTCGTAAGTTTAAAGAAACTGGTCAGAGTGCGGAGAGGCTCCAGTATGGGAAGGCAAGGCGAAATTTTAAGTATTTGGTACGGATTCAGAAAAGGGAATTGGAGCAAAGGCTGGCAGATGACATTGATGGGAACCCTAAGAGGTTTTTTGCTTACGCTAATTCTGGGAAAGCTCGAAACAGTCAAATTAAGCCTTTGGTTGATGAGTATGGAAATTTAATCCAAAACGATAGGGATATTGCAAATGTTCTAAATAACTTTTTTTCCAGTGTGTTTAACGATAACTGTATCTCAACAGTTGACACTAACAAGACACAAGCGATTATACAGCTTGAGGATTTTGTATTTTCCAGGGAGGAGGTTTTATTTCATTTGAAAAAGATTAAAGCAACTAAAAGCTCCGGGACCAGATAATATCTATCCAAAAATTTTAGTTGAATGTGCAGAGGAATTAGTGGATGTTATTTTGAATATTTTCAATGCTTCTTATAACTCGGGGACGGTGCCAGAGGACTGGAAGCTGGCTAACATAATGCCACTCTTCAAGAAGGGGTCTAAAGGTATTGCTGGGAATTATAGACCTGTAAGTTTGACTTCGGTGATTTGTAAGATTTTCGAAACTTTGATCAAAATTAAGATCATGATGTTCTTAGAGACTAATAGTCTGTTGACTAGTTTGCAGTATGGTTTCAGGAAAGGTAAATCCTGTACTACTAATTTATTGCATTTCTACGACAAGGTTACCTCAGCTTTAGATAACAAAAAATGTGTGGATGTTGTTTATATTGATTTTCAAAAAGCTTTTGACAAGGTACCGCATGTTGCTCTTCTCAGCAAGTTAGCTGACATTGGAATAGGAGGAAAAACTTTACTTTGGGTTAGAAATTGGCTTACTGGTAGGAAACAAAGAGTAGTTGTGAGAGGAAATCATTCTAATTGGAGTGATGTTTTAAGTGGGGTTCCTCAAGGATCAGTTTCAGGGCCTCTTTTGTTTATTATATTTATGAATGACATCAATGAAAATATTTCTGGAAGCATGAATTGTGTTAAATATGGCCCGCCTCTTGCAATCAAGATCGTATCAGAACATTATGCAATAAAAATAACAATTTAAATTGAAATATTTCATTTCAGCATCTTGACTTGAGATTCTGGCACTGCAAAAATTAAATCCATAGAACAGCACTTTTTTTTTTTCAAAAAATCAAACAAGTTGATGAGTTGAGCTGTTGACCCGCATCGGCTCCAGCGAACTTTGAAGGATCCAGAGGACATCAATATTATATCAGGAATGACAGCATCAAAAGTCCTACTCGTGCTGTTGCATTAAACGCTCCAGAATTTCCAGATACATGAAAACAAATGACAATAGTCAATAACATAATATGAACATTTTTACAAAAAAATTTGCCAAAGTACACATGGAAATGTAATTGGACTTCGATATATTTTTTTTTTCTTTTCTTTTCATTTAAAAAAATTTCTTATGAAAAAGTTTAATTTAATTTTGTTCAAAGGTTTTGTAAAAATATCCGCGAAATTTTGTTTTGTATTCACATAATTTAAATCAAACAAATTTTCTAATATTAAATTTCTTAAAAAATGAAGTCTGATGTCTATATGTTTTGTTCTACTGTTTTCTATTGGCGAATTTGAAAAATTAATTGCTGCTTGATTGTCGCAAAGTAAGTTAAACTGTGGTTTGATCTGAATAAATTCAAACTTTACAAGTTCAATTATGCGAACAATCCAAACTAATTCCTTTGCAGCTTCAGTTAGTGACACATATTCTGATTCCATTGTCGATAAGCTAACAGATTTCTGTTTAAAAGTTTTCCAAATGATAGGAGATTGATCAATGAATAAAATCATTCCGCCAATCGAAATTCTATCATCGCGACTTGCTGCAAAACTTGCATCACTATAACATTCAACTTTTAAATTTGAAACGTTAGACAAACATAATTTCAGAGATTTTGTGTAATTTAAATAGCCAAGGAGTTTCAGTAGAATATTCCAGTGATTCAAACCTGGGTTAGATTGAAATTGAGATAATATGTTTACAGCGTAACTTAAATCTGGTCGCGTTCTACTTGCAATGAAGGAAATGCAACCTAAAATGTTACGGTAAGGCAATTTAGACATCATTTCAGTTTCTTCTTTAGAATTCGGACATTGATCTTTGGAAAGTACAGTTCCTACACCAATCGGCAAAGAAACAATTGGAAAATTGTATTTTTGATATGTTTTGCATACTTTGTTGATATAGCTTTGTTGATGAATAAATAATGCATTGTCTATTTCCTCAAATTCAACGCCTAAAAGTTTTTGCGTTTTTCCGAGTACTTTGATGTCAAATTTAGATTTCAGACTAATAATAACATCATTCAGACATTTGTTATTTTTACAAAATACTACTATATCATCAACATAAAGTATTAAAATTACACTTGATTCAAAAATATAAACACAATTTGCCCATGATAATTTCTTAAAATTTAAACCAATAAGAACATTATGTATTTCCAAAAACCATTCACGACCCGATTGATGAAGTCCATAAATTGCACGATTTAATTTACAAACATAACCAATTTTCTCAGGATCTTGAAATCCCTGGGGTTGTGACATGTATATGTTTTCCTTTAGAGGAGCATATAAATAAGCACATTTTATATCAAATTGATGATGAATCCAATTCAGTTTACACACAAAGATAGAAAAAAATAATCGTACCAATGAGAATTCAATGACTGGACTAAATACCTGGTCATAGTGAATACCTTTTAATTGTCTATGACCTTGAATTACCAGGCGACTTCTGAAATGAACAATTTCATTTTTATCGTTTCTTTTCACAGTAAAAACCCAACGATTGCCAATTACTTTGGAATCAGCCGGTTTAGGCACAAGACTCCAAACGTTCCGGGTTTGCATGGTATGAATTTCATCTGACATTGAATTGTACCATTGGTCTGCCTCTGGTGTTTTTAAAGCATCATTGAAAGATTTTGGTATACGAACGTCTAGTCATGTTTCTGAATTACTCAAGTCTGTAAAATTTACTTTCCCTGAAAATTTATTTTTCCCACTGAAATCAAAATTTTCTTTTAAATATTCTATTTTGTGAGATCTGCAAAACGCTTCAACATCATTATAAGACCGCAGTCTTGCGTTTGCACCTTCAATTGAATAATAGATATCAGTTCGTGATTTGTCAGGACGGGGAACAGCTTTCCGAATCCAAACAATTTTATCTGGAATTAGGGTTTGACTAGTACTTTGTTCTTCGTGTTCCAGTACGGACACTGGTACAACATCATTTTCTTCCTCACTTAAACTTTCCCGATCAGAATCATTGTCGGAATCTACCGAATCCAGAAACTTAGTTGGGTCCAGTGAGGCTCCACTGCACTTAGATTCTGCTTCAAATCTAACATTAATCGATTCCACAATTTTCCGTTCTGTAGGAAGCCAAATTCTATATCCCCTTGTTTTTAAAGCATACCCGACAAAAATATCCTTTTTGGCCCGCATATCTAGTTTCCTTCTTAAATTTTTGGGGGTTCCAAGAAAAACAGGATTACCGAAAATTTTCAAATGCCTGACCGAAGGTTTTCGCCCAGAATAAAGTTCAAAAGGTGTTAAAGTTTGACCTTCATGGCAAACACGATTCCACACATACGTGAAACATAGTAATGCCTCAGCCCAGAACTGATTTCCTAATTTACTGGAGTGTAAAATTGCCTTTACAGCGTCTAGAGCTGTGTAATTGAATCTCTCGCTTACCCCGTTTTGCATTGGAGTATACGTATTTGTATGTTCTGGTCTTATACCCTGTTCATCTAAATAGGTCTCAAATTCGGCACTGCAGAATTCTAGTCCATTATCAGTTCAGACATTTACAATTTTCGTATTCAAAAACCTTTCAGCCCTTTTTTGATACTTTTTAAAACATTCTAGTGCCTGACTCTTTTCCTTTAGCGGAAAAACAGTGACTTTACGAGAATAATCATCAGTTATAGACAGAAAATATTTAAATCCCCCAATTGCGACATGTGGAAGTTTTCCACAAAGATCCATATGTACTAGTTGTAGGGGTTTTTCTGATCTGATCTTATTCAACGGCTTGAAAGAGACACGTCTAGATTTAGCTATTTTACAGGATTCACAATTTAATTCAGTTTTCTTAAAATCACCTAAACCATTTACAGCATTATTTTTACTAGTATTAACAATATATTTAAAATTAATGTGACAAAAACGTTTATGCCATACGTTTAAATTGTTGTCAAATTTTCTACTAGAAAAAACACTATTAGATTTAGATATTAAATCGCCGGAGTTGTTGGAGTTCTGACTAGAATTAGAATTTCCGGACTTAGACTCTACTTTTACATCATTTTCAGAAAAAAAAATCTGATTTTTCGGCTTCGCCGATAAATCAACACTTTCGCGTTCTTTAAAACTGTTAAGTTCCTTTACATTTTTACATTTATAGATTTTATTATTTTTAGTTTTTGCATTTACGCTTCTAGGGTATTTGGGCAAGAAAGAATAAAGCCCATCTTTATATTTTGCAGATATTATAATTCTACTTTGATCTTTAGATTTTACATTTAAAACTCCATTTTTACATTCAAATGAATAACCATTTTTATCTAATTGTGAACCAGACAAAAGATTTCTCCGTAAGTTTGGAGAATAAAGAACATTATTTAAAACTAATTTGTCTTTATTACCTTTAGAGTCCAAAAGTAGCACAATTCTACCAGTTCCTTCAACCGGACAGCTTGGCGCTTTAATTGCTGTTGTAAGGCTGGATGCATTATTTGGAATATAATGCACAAAGAGTTTTAGGTCATTGCAACAATGATGGGTCGACGCACAGTCCACGTACCAGTCATTGGATACTTCTTCTGTGGAGTTGACACTGCAAACAAAATTCAATTCTTGCTTCTTTCTTTTGAAGCATCTCGCTTTCGTATGGCCGCATTTCCCGCAAAAATTACATTTTTTTTTGTCCCGCTTTAATGGAAGTTTGAAAAGCTATAGCCGATGACTCAGAGTCCTTTTGCACTAATTTTAAACGAGATTCTTCAGCAAGTAATTCAGTCAAAATTTTATCAAACGTAAATTCATCTTCTTTCCATCTGTAAATTGACTGTACAATCTGCCCAAATTCAGCAGGCAAGTAACGAATCAACTGGAAAGACTGATAATATGACGGGATACGTTTTCCCAAATCCTCTAACTGTTTGATAAGAGTTTTTAGTCGACTTGCATAGATATCAACCTCTTCACCTAACTCAATGTGACAATTGAAAAACTGGTCTGTCAAATCAATAATTCGTGCACGAGAGTCTGGTCGGAAATGCAGTTCTAATTTCTTCCATGCTTGAGAAGGATCATCAATCTGATTTATCAAATTCTTGTATTCATCAGATATGTGCAAATAGATTAAACTATATGCTTTGTCTCTGCGTTTACAAAAGTCTGAAGTTTGTGGTGAATCTTTACCTGGCTCTTTTTCAACTTCGGTAACTAATCTCAAGCAATTTTTGCTCATTAACAAGGCTTTCATATCGTTTAGCCATGTGGAATAATTTTCCCTATTTAATTTCGAGATTTCCATGTTGAGCAAAAAATTTATCTGGCCCACCGTCTGATAGACTTCTGTATCACGTTCGATGTTGAAAAATTTTTTAAAGAATTTACGCATACCATCTCGTCAGGTTGGGCAAACGGCCCATAACCGATTTGTTAAACTGAGCTTTTAAAAGTGCTCAGCTTATTAACTTTAAGTGGAAGCTCAACCAGGACGTATGATACTTCTTGAAAAAACATATTTATCTTGTGCAACATCATGAAGAGCCAAATTTAAAAAGTAACTTGTTTATTATGGCTATGATATATACAATGACATGTTAAAGGAAATATTGAGAATACGCTCTTTACATTATTAAGTTGCTCATAATACTTTAAATGACTTCTGAATCTAACATTCTAAGTCAAAGTATGAAACGTTAAACATACTGACCTATGATATTCATATCAAGAGCAGTAAGCCGAAACTATCGGCAAAAACGGACAGACTCGACTGAGCTGCCGAAAGAAACAACCAAGTCTGACTTGGGTTGCAAATTGAAAAGGGAAGAGAATGAAGCAAAGTGCCGGGAGCTTAAATGCACCCGGCAATTTGCATATTCTGCTGACGCGATCTTGTTGCAAGAAGGAATGAACGAATGAGAAAAAACCTAATGCAAATTAAGGTTGCCAATGTTTTTGGAAAATAATTTACTTCCTTTCGTAACAAATTGTTTTGCTGACGATGTAAAAGTTATGGGGATTGTCGAATATGAAGAACAAGTAGTATGAGATATTGTTTACAGGGTTCAGTCATAAATCAGGCAGAAAATGTTATGGATCTGGGTGTCTTTATAAATCAGGACTTCAAGTTTAGTCAACAGTGCAGTATTTCTAGTAACAAAGCCAATAAAATGCTTGGGTTCATCAATAGATCTATTTCAAACAAATCTAAGAAAGTTCTTCTGCCTTTATATATGAGTTTAGTAAGACCTCATTTGAAGTATGCTGTTCAGTTTTGGTCACCTTATCTGAAGAAAGATATTTTTGTATTGGAAAGGGTTCAAAGAAGGGTAACTAAATTAGTAAGGGGACTCTCAGATTTAGATTATGATACCAGACTTAATAGGCTTAACATGTATAGCCTGGAGCAAAGGAGAGTCAGAGGGGACATGATTCAGTTATTTAAATTTATCAAAATGAAAGATGTAAATGGATTAAATTTTTGTGGGGAAAGCAGGACAAGGGGTCATTGTTTTAAGCTATTTAAATCTCAGGCTAACTCTGAAATCAGGAAAAACTACTACTTTAGCAGGGTCGTGGGCACTTGGAATAGCTTACCGGAAGAGGCGGTAATGAGCAGGGGAGTGGATAGCTTTAAGAGGGCCATTGATCTTCATTGGGGACTAATTAATTGACTAGGACCAGCCTAGCTGGGCCCAGAGCCTGTTGCTGGTCGTCACATTTGTATTTGTATTTGTATTCGATATTTTCAATTAGCATAAACTGAAGTCTTCAAAATAGTAAATGCATCCTCAAAGCCTCTTTATTTTCTTGCATTATTATTACAATATGTAGACTTCAAATTAAGGTTTCTTTCATTATTTATGTCAAATATTTCATTTTACATATCTATCACTTTTAATGGAGTTAATTTGGCTTTAGCTGTTTTACTCATTTTGCTTCTGTTAGTTACTTTTACAGTTAAATGATTCAGAGATAAATAATATGCATTAGTTGGTGCAGTCATGAGATATTTTCTTTTTTTCTGAGCTACGTTTTATATTTAAATAGGCACTTTTAATATGTATTAAGATTGTTACATTACTAATGAATTATTTTATGAATATAATATACAAGTAAAAAAGGAATATTATATTACTTTGTTATATTCATGATGTATTAATACATAAAAATATAGTACATAATTTTTTGGTTATTTTTAATAAATGGACAATATTACTATGATTAATATACTTTTTGTATTGAAAATAATATATTAAAAATAATAAATATTGAAAGTATCAAAATATCATGATACTTTCAAAATAAATATCAGATATATATTGTGATATATATACCAACTGATATATATATCGGCGAACCCTGTGTTTGTACCATACATTAATTCTCTTATGTTTTAACGGGAGAGTTGTAGATGTAAGTTATGCTGGAAATTGAACTTGGAGAATCAAGTACATCATAAAATCAAAATAAAACAAATGCTTTATTTTCTGCATAATTTTTGAAGACGGATACCAAATGCAAATCTTATGATCTTTTTCAATCACTGCTAAATCTTACCTCGCTTCAACATAGTTGAAACTTTAAACTCACTTGCATCTACACCCTGATTTTTTCTGAGTACTTTTTCCCCTTATAACCCAACTCACCCTCCAAAATTTCGACTAATTACTGTACCACATACACCCTCCAAATTGTAAACTTTACACGTTTGTAACTGTAGCAACATCAAAATATTTTATTTTGAATGTAAATTAGAGGTAACTTTCTTTATGTAATATGAAAGCGAAAGGTACATACGAAATTGTGATTCCTTTTGCACTAAAAGCTCACCAACATAAATTTCCGAGCTACCTACAAAGACGTAGCACCAGTTGCTCACCACAAATAAATTTACAATCACCAGGTTATTCGTCCGGCGGGTCGTTTTGACAGTGATAACAACACTCTCATTACCAGAGAAGGCTGCACAATACTTCCTATTGAAACTGGGCTAGCCCAGCATGCACTATGAACACTTATTACATCAAAACTGGGGTTTGTATCAATCTCACCCTCCAAACCATTCTCACCCGCTTTTACGGTAGATATTTTGTCACGCAAAAGCATTTTAATAATAAATATCTTGGCTGTTCACTCATGCCTTGAATTTGACTAATATTGCACCCAAACCAAAGAAAGTTATACAATAATTTTATCTCAAATGAAATACTTATACTTTTGATGTAATAGGATGCAGCAAATGATCACTTTTTGTCTAGTGTCAATGTTGAGAAAAAAAATATGTGTTTGAAATAACAAAAAAATCTAATAAGTCATAGTAAAACATATTAATTAAAAACTATTTACTATTTGCAGCTAATATCAAAAATACCAGTATAAGTCCATACAAATACTGTTTATAAAATTGAAAAACTGGTATTCGATATACCAGTATACTAGAATTGCTATCACTAATGATATAGCTCTGCACTATGAGAAAAAGTATTAGAAATTATTACTGTAGAAATCTTAGCTTTAGTTGAGATTAATTCTTAAATGTATATGTACAAAAATTAAATAGTAAAAAACATTTTTTACACAGAAAAAAAAAAAAAAAAAAAAAAACTAAATTTTCCACTTTGCACATAAACTTTGCAAAAAAAAAAAAAAAAAAAGCAAAATTAACGTCTGATAAGTTCCAAAGCTCAAGTTTAAAAAAAAATTATGAACCCAGCTTGCAACAGTTCACATAAGTTACACTTTAAACTAAAGATGTTGCTAACAAATTCTGATATTTTTAAACAGTTAAAAGTATTATTGTATTGTAAACAACAAAATAATTTGATGGGAAAGTTGACTTGAGCATTTGCTTGACTACTGACTATTTGGTCTAGGAGTTAAATGGTGCCATAAATTTTCTGAATCATCATTTGGCTCTAATAAATTCATCTCTCTATCACAAATCATTGCAATTGATGCCTCTGTGAGCAATTTAACGCATTGTTCTGCTGCTTGTATATGTCAGGAGAGGTTTTTGAAATCTAATTCAAGTAGGTTTAATAACAAGTACAACTTTTTTCAAAGATTTATTTGAAACTTTCATTGTAAGTGCTGGTTAATTTTTTTCTAATTCTGACAATCAGTGAGTTGATAGTGATCTGTTTCAAAGTTAAAATCCAGAATTGTAAATTTTTTTGCATATAAATTGATTTTCCTGATCCTGCATAAGTAATCCTACTCAAAATCAAGACCCCTGCAGTTTTGATCACCTGTAATCATTGTTACTATCATATTTCCTAAAGTCATCCCTTGAACCAAAGGATCTGTCAGCTTTTGATTCAGCAAAGATATTACCAGATTTCTTCATATGTGTTTGGAACTGAATTTCGAAAAGTCTTTTTTGCATCTAACTTCAGTCTACCATAATGTACAGTGCTCAGAGATTAGATAATAGTTTTTTCTGGCAATTAGTTTAATGCTACATTTGTAATAATCCCTTGCTATGACTGTTATTAAAATGCCTACTAATACAGGGTGGCGACAGGAACTTTGAAAAAAGTTCCCTGACTTTTCCCTGATTAAGTTCACCAAATTTCCCTGATTTACGTTACCAATGATAATGGTTTTCTTTCTGTACTCTACTTGAAATCCATTATATGTTTGTATGAAATGCAGTATTTTAAACGTTTTAAGTTGTATGAAGTTCCTGAACGAAAGATATATTTAAAAAGATGCTATTCTTTTAATAAAATGGAAAAAAAGACTATTTGGGGGGGGGGGGGGGAACCTACAAAACAGTATATTAAATTTTTATACATGGAAAGATTACAGAAAATTAAAAAAAAAAAATACTTTACTTCCAGAAACCACTTAGCATAAGAATTTTAAGAAACTATTAAAATTACTCTTAAGAACATATATGTATTTATGATAGAAATAAAAAGTAATTGAAATTATTTTGAACTAAGTTTTCAAACAGTATAATAATTGTTGCAAGAATAACAAGTAATAGTGAAAGAATAGATGTAGTTATTCTTATATAACTAATGGACATATTTTTGCAAAACAGATGAAACCATTTGACATCCATTCATATGGAGCTTTTCTCTAATCAAGAACATAGATTTTAATGAATGAATACAGCATGTTAACAATAAAAAAATTAAGATACTTAAGTACACAAGTTAACTCTATTTCAAATGATTTCAGTATGTAACGAAAAAAAATCTTAGATTGCTTTTGTAACAAACAACTTTGAAATGAAAGAAAAAAAAAGCAATTAGTTAATATCAAAATATATAAAAGAATACAACTTGGCTATAAAATTAAAGAATTACTTAAGCAGATTATAAAGAAAACCTTTATAATCTGCGGTGACACCAAATAGTATAACGGCAAAAAACAAAAATTTTTTTATTGAAAGTTCAATTTTAGCAATTAAATTAAAAACCCGAAGAAGTAATAACTTTTAAGCTTTTATAGTATTAATTCAAAAACCAAAGATTTCTTCTTGAAATCGTGATTACTGTATTTAATTACTTCGAGACAATGGAATAAAGGCAAAGGAGCTAAGGCATTAATGAAGGCTTCCTCTTTGCCTGTATGGTTGTTTATTTTATGTAGCATTGAAAGCATAAAAGGAAATTTCAAGCTAGGTAAAATAAACAACCTAACAGACACAGAAGCAATCTTAGGAAGTTCATCCAGTGGTTAATAAGTAATGAATGAAATGAAGGAGAGGGGGGCTCAGCAGAGCCAAGCACTGCGACCAGAGGTCTATTGTACTAAACCCCAAACAAGAATCTTAAAAAAGACCAGTAGCCGTAGCAAAGGGTTAATAAGTAAGATTCAATACTTTGACGTTGAGGAAAAAAGATGCACAAATATGCGGCAGGGTATAATCGCACCTCGTTAATTTTACTTTTTTTGAACAGATATTTGGCGGAAAATGCATAGGGAATTAGAGTACTTAATTTTGTAAAGCAAAAAAAAAAAAAATTCATAAAATCAATTTTCTCTGATTTTTTGTTATTTTTTCAAAATTCCCTGATAATTTCATGATTTCCCCTGATTAATAAAGTTCCCTGACTTTTCCCCGATTTCCCTGATCTGTCGCCACCCTGTAATATATTTACAGAAGAAAATTCAGCACAAGAGACTAAAATACATATCATAGCTGCCAACATTTAAAAATAAAAATTATGCATGACTAAATGTAATGATAAACAAAAACATGGGAGTAAAAGGGATTTTTAAAACACACACACACAAAAGAAAAAAAGAGCTGACTTGGCATGCTTGCAAATATTTTTGAAAGAAAAAAAAATAAAAACAAACAAAAAGCATAGATTATTAAACCAAACAAACTCAGGAACATAGTTAAGACATAAGGCTTAAACTTAGGACAAAATATATATTACCAAGAATATCTGAAATCTATGCCCTTGGTTTAATAAAGCAACTACATTCCTTTCCGTACAAAAATAAAATATAATTAAAAATAAAATACTCACTGATGATCGTATGCACTTTTCCGTGCATTAAAGATCCAAATGACATTCTTGTTTTAGATAGTGCAGGTAGATTAAAGGCCTAAATACAAAAAAAAGAAAAAAGACATCTAAACTGTAAAAAGTCATGATATTTGAATGAATTTAAAAAACATTAATATTTCATTACACTCACAGTAGGATGAATAGCAAGCCATTGCTGAAGCTCCGACTCTGTGGGAGGAGATCTTCTCTTGTAAACTTTAAGAAACTTTAAGATTATAATGCCCTAAAAAGGAAAAGCAAAGCAATATTTTTACTAAAGATCAAAGCATATTAATCAAGAAACCATACAATAAGTGTATATTTGCCAACTTTTGGAAATGGACATCGGTAAAACTTTTTGGTGCACACCACTATCTCATACAATTAATAATTTGCTCAAATTTAGTTAAGAACACATAAAATTAAGAATGACATAAATATATGAGTACAAAGAGTTAACAAACCAATATATACATCTAAATTAACTGATATGATCGCTAAAATTTTTAAAAAGTTTAAAAATAATGAAAAAAAAATCTGAATTTAAGTATCTCCCAGTATTTTCCGACTTTTGCATAATTTTTTTCGAAAGAATTCAGCAGTTCATAAACCTTGACCTAAGCATAGATGTTCAACACAAGTGTTTCAGAGACTGGAAATGGGAATAACCAAGGAATGACACATAACAGAGAATCAAGGACTATCTTCAGAGTTCCCACAAGGCAAAGGAAGTTCGAAAACGAACAATAATGCTGAAATTAGATTTTATGCAAATACATGAAATATATAATTTTACGAAAGGAATTGCAATAAACCAATAGTTTTGTAACTATCAGAATAGTTATTAAAGTACTTCAGCTAGATTAAAGAAAATATGGATTAAAAAAAAACATAGAATCAAGTTGATAGCATAGATAGCCAGCCACCGGGGAATCTGGCAATTTTCTTGAACAAATACATATTTACTTGCAGGTTAAAATTAGTTTTATTTAATTTTTATTGGAGTAACACAATGCATATAATCAGTTAAATGCCACCTGGTCTTCACCTAAGCTTTCTGTTTAGACATCACTGGTCCATGGCATTTACCTTGTTAACAAAGCATTTTCAACTTGTGTCATTCAGTTATAAATTACATAAGTAAAACATTAGTCAACATTGCGGGGTAGACCATTCATAGTAGCTACCATCAGCAATTTAATTTTTGCTTTATTACAATTTTGAGGGCATAAAACTTTATGATAAAACATTCCTTTAACTTATTCAAAAATACAATATTTATATCCTCTGAATGAAAGGGGAAGGGGTGCACATGAGGCTTCTCTTCAGCCCTCTTTATACAATTAGTTGCATCATTTTTCTTGTTGATTATGATCATGCGTAACACTGAACCTTTGCAAATATGAGGATTGTAGTTGAAATACAGCATTTTAGTGGACAAATAAAAGTTTCAAAAGTTTCAAAGCTAAAAATTTAAAACTACCTTTTCAATGGATTCAGAATCCACAGTTGTTACATTGGCTGACACTTTTAACAGTTCATGATACACAAACAGAAGAATCTCATAACTGTATGGACTAATCTATAAAATATATTCATGCACAAACATCAAATCAAAAAGTACTTTCAAAAACAATGAAATTATGTTACAAATATTTTCATTAGTACTGAACGGTAAGGTTTAACACACAACATGAATAAATTCCTTTTTGCAATGCTTTTCACCAGAAAGAAATTGCTAAAAGAAATGAAAGGAAGAAACTAAGTTCTTCGTGTAATTTATACAATAAAAAAAGCAGTGATGTTTAAATGCTCCAGTTTGATGTAAAGAAATGTTAAAAAAATATAGATGTTTCAGTTGACAAACTTACCCAGAAGCAAAAAAGAAAAAAAAAATCATATAAAAGGCTGGAAAACTAAAGTCAAAGTTGATAAGGTCTAATTCTGGCAAAGAATAAGCAACAACAAGAAGCAGGGTCGGATTTAGGGGAGGGCAGGCGGGGCTAGTGCCCAGGGGTCTCCACAACAAAGGGGTCCCCCACAATAAAATTTTTACAAAATATCCTTTCACGGGTCGAAAATATTCAAATATATATCAAAATATACAGATATATATCAAAGTATCGATATTTTTAAAAATATGATTTTTTCGAACTCTGATTAGGGGCTTCCACTCCATCATTTCCTCAGAGCCTCCACACTTCCAAATCCGGCCCTGACAAGAAGTGTGCTATTTCGGCTCAGCTAATTAATCATAGTATAATAACATTTTGAAATAGAATTTCAATATTCCAGATCAGTGGTGTGTATTAAGTGGATCATGATCAACTGGTGAACCGATGGGTCATTTTGAAGTGATTGCCTTTACTTATTCTGCCTCTTTCTGTGCAAAGCGCAAAAGTTGTATCTGCAGCTGAGCTCAAAAGGAGAAATTGATTTAAGTTTCATGCATCCATGTATTTGATTCAGATGCAACTTTTCAGAATCTTTTAAAAAATATTTCCCAGTGACAAATGATCATAAAATGTTATATTTAGGTGAAATATGTGACAAACTGTCAAAATACTAGAAGTTTTCATTCTTTTTTCTTGCCTTTCCGGTGCCAAGGGAATTGTATAAATGGTATTTACTTATTTTTTTATGTGAGAAGATTCTCCATGTCTTGATGCTAGACATATAAACACAACATTCCAGTTCTTTCCCCACTTCTGCAAACAGGGTGTGAATGTACACAAATTTCACGGTTATCAATTAATCTAGCAGTTGAAAGAACGTTTTCATTGAAAGGAATAATGTTCCAACGCATCAGCTGATGCCAACAAGTTTTTCAGGAGTTTTTTCAATGAATTTCTTGGAATAGCTCAACTTAAGTATGAAAAGAAGGTAAAGCGTCAGTTGTGTGCTATTTAAGCGGTGGACTGCCGCTCACCGATCTCTCGCTTCGATGTTCCCTACATAGTTCTTTGTCTCTGGGCTGGCTGCCCTTGTAGTCCTCTTTGTAGTAGGATTTTGATGCTTACCCTGCTGGTGATGTATGATTAAAGGTGTCCATTTGCTGATGGCGGATGCCAGGATGGATGGCCTGCCATATTCCTAGTAGTTGTTTTGATGTAGTCAAGTTCCGAAGATACTGGTGTCAAGATTGAATAAAACTACAGGACATTTTCATCGATATGGACTTTGAGGGAGCACTAGAGGCATAAATTTTTCTTTTAGTGTTCGGGTTCCTGCAACATTTTGTCACATTGCTGGATGTTTTTAGGACCCTCTACAAACTTTTGAAACATTAAAAATTTTCTAACATGTATTTTTCGAATTAATAAATGCTAATGATTTTTATTTAAACATGTTTCATAATTTGGCTCAACCAAGACACATTTGAGAGGTCCATTAAAATCAATTTGTTTTCTCTAACATTTGGTAGCAGAGCGTGGTCACCTCTGTGTTTTGGTATTTTGAGTTTAAAATTAAAATGGATAAAGAATATAGAAGCATCAAAAAATTAAGTAACCAAAACAGTTATGTAAACTTGAAATTGCATACCTCTACAAAAAACAATTTTATTTTACAAGATCATTGAAACTTATGTTTGGATCATAAGTCAAATGACTTCTACTTTAACATTATTTTCTCGCAGTTCTTTCCAAATATTTTAAACTAATTGACACATCTGTTGCGGCCCAAAAATCAATGAATCCGTAGATGATTCTAAAAACATTTTGAGAAACTTTCAATAAAACGCCAAAATCTACAAAAAGTTCATAAAAGAAAAAATGAAGTCATGTCTAAAATTAAACTTTTCTTTGAAAAGAATTCAAATGAAAAGATTAAAAAGAATGCCATAAAACAGTTATACTGCCATGCTAAACACGTGTTTCATTAGCAAGAAAATTTGATAACAGTCACGGAAAAAAATTCTGCTTATTCAAAATTTGAATCGAAAAAAATTCAGTTTATTGAAAATAATTGACATTGTCTATTAATTAGACAGGAAAAAATATTCACTTGGGCTTGTCAAAGTTTTCCACAAAATGAAGGTTGAATTCTCAAAGCTAACTGCATAGATAAGACTTATGACAGTAATACTTCATGAACAAAATAAAAAACAGGGAGAAAGAAGCTTAATAAAAAATAACTGTACAACTTCTGACATAGTAATTGCTCACAGGGTTCATACTTTATTTGGATGAAAAAATTCCATGACTTTTCCAAGACTTTTTCATGACTTCAATGAAAATTTTCATGACCTCGTTACACGAAGAGAATAGCACTATTAAATTAACTATTACTTAAGCAAAATTATTACTTAAGCAAAACGTCTATATGAATGCCACAGCCTCATTGAAGCACATACTCGTAATGGAAAAAATATAAGTGCACACTTTAAAAACTAAACTATTCTTATTCGTCTTCATCATATAAATTTAAGTAAAGTAAAAATTCAGTGAAGGGAATATGATGATGCTTAAATGTCTGATTTTTTTTTTTAAACAGGCAGAATGATATTGAATGGGACAAAGGTTAAATGAGTCATCACTAAGTTTCAATAAATTTGCTTCAAAAGTTACTTCTAGTGTCAACAGTGTCTTTAATCATCCACATAAATTGACAGTATTTTGGTTCTTTGAAGTAAAGCCACATAGTTTAGTTCTTTATGTTTCTAAACCAGATCTTTTTTGAAAAAACCATTCAGTAATGAATCAATCTTCTGATTCAAAAGTATATTTGTTTTGTTTACAAATTTGCATATTTTCAAATGCATATAAATTAATAAGTTCAGAATTTCCAGAACATGTTTAATTCCCGACATTGAATGTAGCAGTGGGTCGCATGGATTAATTTTGCGTGCCGTATGTTGGGCACTACTGTTTTAGAGCATTAGAATTCCTCTTTTTCTGTATTCTATCGCTTGACTTAGGATCTTTATTTTCTAAAACATTCAACAAATTAAGATAAACTCTGATAAATTTAATAATAAAGTCCTTACGAGTGATGGAATCGAATTCGCATGCAATTGAATTGCTTTTTTTTTGAGTGAGCGTGGCAAAACTAAGAAGGTGAAATTTTGCTACTACAGAATTTGAAACATAAGAAGTGTTGAAAATAACAGAAAATTCAAAATAAGTGATGTCCAGGCAGTAAAATCACATCGCAAAAAATTGCAAGCGGCTGTGACAGAAGTGGATGCAATGAGATTTCAAAATTCAGATTTGATTTTTGGATCGTTCAATTTTCCACTTTTAATAGCTTTTATGTGCTATACTGTTAAATCACTCATTATTTCTAATGCTCCTTTAGCTACTGTTCCTTTCTCTTTGTCCAAGAAATTTTTCCATGACTTTCAATGAAAATGCCAATTTTTCATGACTTTTCCAGGTCTGAAATTCTGTTATATTTTTTCCATGACTTTTCAGGATTTCCATGACCCGTACGAACCCTGTGCTCACAAAATCACTTTTGAAAATAAGTCTGAATATTGCCTTACTGTAATACTTACTTATAATAAACAGCAAACTCAAAAGATGTGTATGGTATATTGTTCCAGCATGGACAAAAACAGAAATTAATCACCATTTGAAATTAATAAAATAGTGCATAAAGATAACATTGATAATTTTTCCTAAATGAAAAAGATTGTCATTCACATGAAAACATAAATGGTTTAGAGACATATATAAACATCTAAATAAATATATATTGCCTACTAACAGGAGAACATTTTCTAAAGACCAAATCTTCTTTGCAAAACAAAAACCAGGGTATCCGCTACATTTTGAGTTTTGAAATCCATGACTTTCTTTGACTTTCCATGACTTCTGCTCGTAACTTTCCATGACTCACAGGTTGCAAATTTTCCAAAAAAAAAAAAACTTATTTTCTCAAGAATATCCAAGTGTTTTGTGAAAATTAAATTGCAACCATCTGATCTATGCTTTGGACATATGCTTCTAAAAAATCAAATTAAAGTGAAATGTCACTAGCTCAGCTACTATTATAACTAAAAACAATTTATGCATCAATGACTAGTGATATGCATGAAATAATTAGAGTTTTAACTTAATTATTTCGCTACCAAAAAAAAAAAAAAAAATACATTTATAAATCTAAAATTTTTGAAAATATTTTTTGGATTTCAATAAATCATGCAAAATTTTTATACAGGTAAAAATATACATGTAAACAAATTTATTATTTTTTCTTCAAAAAATCTGATATGATACACAATAACTTTTCTATCACTGAAAATACTGAAAAAAAGTTTTAATCTCAAAATGGTTTTTCAAAATAAAAGAAGCTTCAAACATGCAGCAATGAAGCTGAAAAACTACTGATAAACAGAGAAACATTTAGGCTTGAGTTTTATTTCCATTTTCTTCCTTTGAATTTTTTCAAGTAAATACATTTTTTATAAACAAATAATGAATATAAAACTTTTTTTTAAAGCAAATAATTTTCTAAAAAATCTGTGACTAGCAAACATTCAGTAATTACTAAAATTAAGTTTACAGTAAATAATATAAATAATCAGAAAAAAATAAATATTAAATTAAAATATTTCATAGTTAACTTCCCAGAAATTACCAGATATGTCACTGCCAAAGTTTTAGGATACTCTTTAAATATTGAAAAAATTCCCGAATTTGTGATTTTTGCAATATTTTCGGACATTTAAAAAATTTTACACTTGAAAACCACCTGATTTCTATACTTCATCGATGTCCTAAACGTCCTCAATTATTTCTTTAGACCATATCTATTTTCTAAAATCTTCATTAACTTAAGTCACTGCTGAAAGTTAATGACAATTTTTATGAGTCTCTTGAATCAACACGGATGCAAATGACTTAAAATCTTTGAGTCTAATGAGAGTGCCAAAATAAAAAGTCTACAAGTCCTTAAATACACAATTAGGAGGGATGAAAATAAAGCTAAATACATAACTATAAATTTCCAAATGGAAACATTACATAGTAAAGAAAAATGAGCGACTTTTTTGATGTAAATGCAATCAGATTTTGAAATGTTTGAAAAATCAGGACTGACATGTAAAAGAGTAAGAAACGGTTAAGATGCGTAAATTTTGCACCTGATCTCTACAGTTTGATAAATATACATGTTCTTGAACTCAAAATACATGACCAGTTGTCAGTTTCCATGACTTTTGAGCATTTTTTGCTCTAAATCATGACTATCCATGACTATTTTCGATCACAGTCTAAATCCATGACTTTCCACCTTTGAGGTGCGCAAAAACCTTGGAAATCACACTGCATAACCGAGCAGTCCCTTTTAGAGGATTCAATGACACGGAAATACCAAATTCAAAATTCAACATAGACCTTTTCTTACAGCAGTTTCTTTTTTTTTTTTAATCAGTGTTCATAATCCTACATAATTCTTCTCAAGATGAGACAAAAAATGCACTTTTAACACAAAAGTTATAGCTTACCATTTTTAACAAATTTTGCAGGCTTGATAAAACCAAATCTTCATCTTTAATATTTTGCAAAATACATTTAGCAGTTCTTAAAGGCTCAGCAACATCACTTTCATTTAATTCGGTACAATTAAGAGTGCTCCTATCGATTTCAGAGAGCAGATTGTTGAGGAAAGTGACCAATACATAGTTTGTTGGTAAGTCAAAAGCTTCACAACACTCATAAATACTCGAGAGATCTACATTTGGAGACATGATTTCTTTCACAATCTGCCAGCCATAATCCTTGTTTGTTGAATCCAGAATTTGCTAAAAAGTGTGCACGATTAATCTATTTTGAAATCCAACAATCAAAATGTACAATTGGTACAAATATAAAAATGTACAATTTCTAAAAAAAATTTCTTTAAATCCATTAAGTATTACAGTTGGATTGATGAACACATATTAAGATAAAACAATAACACTTAACTATACGTTAATAATTAACTATTTGATAAAACTTCATTAGGAGTATATTGTTCAGTTTTCATTTAATTAACTTAAAAAAGATATTGATTTATAGGAAAGAGTTCAAAGGACAGCTACTGAGATATTTAATTGGCATTTAGATTTAGATTATGAATAAAAGAATAAATGGCTTAACCAGAAAAAGTCGCAAGCAAAGAAGAGTCTAAGGGGACATGATACAGTTATTAAAATTTTTCACACTACTGCCGTGCTAAGCACAAATGTCGTATCTGCACTTTTTGTCAAAATTGAGTTATTGTCACCAGGTGGTTCTTTGTCACATATTTTACCCTAATACAATGTTTCATAGTCATTTGTCGATGGGAAACATTTTTTAAAAAAAATCTGAAAAAGTTTCATCTGAATCAAATACATGGAGACGCACAACTTTAAACGGGAATTTCTCATTTTGAACTCAGCTGCAGATACCACTTTTGCGCTTAGCACGGCAGACTAGGTGTCTAGATTGTGGAACCATATTTGTTTCCAAATTAAAGCTTGAGCAAAAGTTCTTAAAAAATTTTGACCTAAGAGAATTTTATCTGTATCTGTTTTCATCTTTTCAAGTATGTATATATTTTAAATAACAACACTCAAGATTTGGATAATTTTAAGAACAAATACTAAATCTTTACTAATAATATAAAGGTGGAGAGTTTATTTGTTTGTTTGAACGTGTTAATCTTGGGAATTACTGGTTCGAATTGAAAAATTCTCTTTGTGTTGAATAGTCCACTTATTGAGGAAGGCTATACTGCCGTGCAAAGCACAAAAGTCGTATCTGCACTTTTTATCAAAATTAAGTTATGGTCACTAAATGATTTTGTCACATATTTTACCTAAATACAATGTTTTGTGGTCATTTGTGAATGGGAAATATTTTTAAATAAAATTCGAAAAAGTTGCATCTGTATCAAATACATGGCGGCACACAACTTTAAGCGACAATTCCTCATTTTGAACTCAGATGCACGACTTTTGTACTTAACATCGCAGTATAGGCTATTTTTTTAGCCTACTTTCCCAGTAAAAGTCGGAAAAAGAAGAAAAAAGCATGAAAGAAGGCTTAGTGCATCTTAAAAATAACGCGAAAGAAAAAAAAAAGTCGAAAATAAATAAAATAATTAAATAAATATCGAAAAATTAAAAATTGGAAAGTAGGGTAATGAGATAGGGGAATATCGGACGGTCTGTCCCCCCCCCCCTAATAACTTTTGAATGAATAGTCTGATTCAAACAAACTTTCTTTTTGTTCGAAAGATCTCGGCTAGGACACCTCATTTCCATATTTCACTTTTTGGTTTTAACTTTTTTGTTCAAATTTGAACAGTTCAAAAAACTTAACATTAGCACCTACGGGGAAATTCAAGGCAATTCCGAACTGAGTGAATTTGCTTCAAACAAACTTTTTAGGAAAAAGCTTTTGATGAAAAACTTGTGTATAAAATATCTTTTTGATTTGAACAATTTTCCGTTCAATTTTGAACAGTTCAAATCCCTTAACATTAGCGCCTACGGGAAACTGAAAGTCCATGTACATTCTGTACTTGAAGGCCGATTTACTTCAAACAAATTTTGTTGGAAATAGCTCTTGATGACTCCAGACTCCGATTCCAAGAATTTAGGGGCACCTAAACTCCGACTCCTGTGCCCGACAATTAGTCGAACTCCGACTCCCCGACTTTGACTCTGACTTCGTAGCTTTGGCAAAAGTTTATATATGTAGGAAAAATGACAGACTCCAATTCTTGGATATTCAAGTCTGACTTCTTTATCCCAAAATGAAATTGACTCGGACTTCGACTCTGCAGTCATGGTTTTAACTGTGAAATAATTATTGTTAATATGACTTGTTTTTATTTTCACTCTAAAGTTTTAATTTAGTTATTCAGTTTTCGGCGGATAAACTTGAAGTCATTTATTTTTCTACATAAGGTGCCGTCCCTTAATCATGTGATTTTTTTTTTGCATTTTTAAACCCCCCTTCCCCTTAGTGATACATGGTGAGGTTGAAGAATACCCCCCCCCCCACTATATAACGTGTATTTTTTGTACCTACAAAAAATCTTATTATTATTTTTAAATATTTAAAAGATACAGGTATAAGTATCATCTAATAATGAAATACTACGATAATAACAACAAAGACTACAATAATGAAAGGTATGCGAAAAAAATATTAAAGTAGAGTATCCTCGGACCACAGATTACCAAGACTTTCTTCCATGCCAACAACAGGATAAGCATCTTCAGTCGTAGTTGTAGATTTTGCATACAACGTGCCTGTTACGTAAGCCCAGGATTATATTTAAGGTAAATAAAGTAATTTTTCTATTCTAACCTCTTAATTCAACTTCACACTATGAGTAGAATAAAAAATTTTCTTTTATTTAAAACACAAATGTGTTCCAAGAGAGTGACAGTAAAAATGTTACATACCCCATTTTTGAACTTCAAAATTTTAAGGAAAACAGAAGACAGATCACATTAACAAAATATTCTAGGAATCCAACAAAATGGTGACAATAAACAGTTTTGTAGAACAGCAGAATAAAAATTTCTTTTTTTTTTTATCTATAATTGAATTCATTCTTAAGACAGGAGAGTGACATGAAAACAGGGGAACAAACTTTAAAACAATGTATCTTGATGATTATTAAAATAATTAAATTTATTTAAAGAATGTTATTTTACACCTACAAGTATGCATAATTTTGTACTACTAATTAAGTTTGTGAAATATTGATACAAAATTTTAAAATAATTTAAGTATATTTGAGAAACAAATGGGAACACACCAAAAAAGCGACTTTCTGGTTGGTAGATGTGTGAGGCATATTTTATTCCTTGAAATCAGCTTAAAATATTAAAAAATTATGTTTGAAACAATTTGCGATTTTAGCTATTTTTGAGAATATTGATCAGGTACTAGAAAGTAGTATGGGTATACGGGAAAGTAGGCTCATTTAGTTCTAGACCGAACTTCTTGCTTAAAAATCAGATTGACTGAAATATTTATAATTGCAAATTAAATGTGAAATTAATTGCTTAGTCTATGAATTCCTAATAGATGGCAGGGTAATTTAACTCAACCGAGAGGGGGCTGGCTTACAGTGTCAATAGCTGTGAGGAACCATACCGCATGGCTCAAACGTTACACTATAGTGGGACTATTGTGGTCAGCTAACTGATTTTTGAATGCGTTTTTTTTTCCGATATTCAGGTACGTAATTTGATTTTGTAGGATTTTTCTATTGGGTTTTGTTTTCCTTATATCTTCAACGTTTGTTTTTGTTTTTATAAATGAAGATAGTTACTTACATAAGTAAATAATTTGATTTGTCACATCATTCAACTGTGGTTGTTTTTTATAACGTTCTTATTATAGACCGAAAACATAAACTCGAAGAAGGAAGGGATGTAGATGGGAGAGAAGAATGCTATACAAGAATCCTAAATTTTTTTCAAAACTGGCTGATGGTTTACTGCACAAATAACATAAATTATGTAAAATATTTTTTGTATTCATGTGAAATAACTAATATTAAAGAAAGGAAAAAAAAAATTGGTACCAAAATAAAATAAGTAAAATGTGAAAAATGTTTCCCTAAGAGAAGATATTTAGTAAACTCCCAATTATTCACGAGGTTGGGTGGTACAAGCTCTGTGGATAAACCGCAAAAAGTCCAAAATGAGGGACAACTAAAGTAAAAGCTGTCCTTCCTCAAAAACTTGGCTGGATTGATGCATAATAATAACAACGAAAATATAGACAGAGCAGTGAAAATGTTTGGTATTTTGGCGTAACGAAACTTAAAATCAATAAATAGCAAGAGTATGTACGGTGAAGAAAGCACAAAAAAAGCAAATAAATAAAACAAAACCAACAGAGTTTAAATTTACAATTTTTTGAAAAAACCAGTCATTGGTATTTACTTTTTGCTGCGAAAATACATGTTCCTGATTGTTGATTGACTCGCGGATAATCAGGAGTTTACTGTAGTGCCAGTCAATTAAAAGAAGGCAACAGCCAAATTACATGCAGACATATGCAAAAAGTTAATTTAGAAAGGTTTTTTTCTTTGTACTGAAAGCAAAATCATTGAAAAATAAACTGCCAGTGTCCTTTCTAGTAACAAATTACTCAAAGGCTGAAAATGCTTTCAATAAAATAGAATAGATATTTAACAATAAAATATCATTAAATATAGAAAGAAAAAACATGCAGCAATAATTCTTAAGAAAAGTTCAATATCAAAATTTTAATATAAAACTAAACATTAAAATCCCAGAAAAAAGGGGAAAAAAAGTGAATGACAGACCATTTTATCAAAACAGATTAATAAAAGAAAAAAGCGATTTGGTGGGAACCTTATAAATACTAATGAGACTATACTCACATCAGCAGAAACAAACTTCATGTTGTGCATTAGTAGTATTGATGCCTTTTTATAAATTCGGCCATACTCTGTAGAGAGGTCACTATCATGATATAAAGCTCCAAATTCAGAACCAATTTTTCCTATGGCCCTAAGACAATGCAGTTTCGTAGCACACCATTTCAACAGTTTCTAAAGAACAAATTGCACATTACATCCACAGCTTCAGATGCAGTATTATTTACTGAGCTAGTTACTAATAATAAAAGAATGATTCAATAACTGAAACATTTTGTAATTTGACAAAAGGAAAAACAATTAATTAAAACATCAAGGTAATTTAAATATCACACTTAATCAGCCCAATGGCCATGCATTTGGAAAACAAACTCATATCTTGAAAAGGAAAAAAATTATTAAAATGCCAAAGTAATTCAAAGATCAAGATTCAACAGTAAACAGTCACAGAAAACAATTTTCTCAATAAGAATTGAATAAAATTAATAAATAAAAAATAAAGAAGTTAACTCACTTTCAATGAGATGATTCTGTTCTTCTCTGGCAAGAGTGTTAATAAACTTAAAGCATAATGTATGTCAACATTTCTCTGAGAAACAATTTTTTGCAAAATTGAAAACACAACATTCTCAACATCATTGTAGATGAGCTCAAAAGCATCTGAAACATTTGCACTGCCCTGTAAAAAGAAAAGATAGAACCAATGATTTAAGACAGCAATTTTCAACCAGTGGTCCGGCGGACTGGCACTAGTCCACAGGAAAATTTGACCGGTCCTCAAAGATTTTGCTCTTCCACGTTAAAAAAATGTTCCTTACTCAGTAAAGGAAAACACCATAATAACAAAATGATATCTTATACGACATCTTTTACATGAACTTTGTATTACTTAATTGTCGCACATTTCTATGATTTTCAGCAATGTTTATTATTTTTTTATAATTATTACAATAATTATTTATTTTATTCTTAAAATGTAAATATTTTCTGTCACAGTTCGTTAACATCAAGTAAAGTTTTATTTATAAATTAATTATATAATTAATTGTTCATAGTTATATTTCGTAAAAAAAGAAAAAAAAGTCACTCATTCGCAAAAGTTTTTTATAACTATGTAATGATCCTTGAGTCCAAATTTTTTTTTTTCAAAAAGAAACAGAAAAAAAACCTAACCAGTCTATAAAGAAAATTCCCATGCTTTTAACAGTCTGCAACAGTGCAGGCTTTTTTTTTTGAGTAAAAAAAAAGGTTGAAAGAAGAAAAAACATCACTGGTTGGCGTGTCAAAAAAGGTTAAGAATGTTGCTCTAAGAAAACATATTTTAACATTAATTGAAACAAAAATAGCAAATTATGCGAAAACAAAATAGGAGACTTATCAAAACATCTTAAACACATAAAAAGAGTATAACAAAACAGGTATTTTAAAAATACGGTTAAAAATTAAATGGGGAAAAAAGTTAATATTACCTAATGTTTCCCCCAGGAAATTTTAAGAAGGCACTGCTGCCATGCACTTTCAAAGTCGGTACTCGACTTGCATGTTTCCATGCCCAGGGCACTTTGAAATTTTCCTGCTCTATTTGAATGGTTGATTTACTTTATACATTTTCCAAACTTAATTTTCACTTTCGTTTTAAGTTTTCATTTTTACTTTTCAGTAGATTATGACATTTTGCTTTGAGTTACACTAGATAATAGTGTACAGTTGAACTGTCTTATAACGAACTTTAATTCAACCAAAACTTCGATTTAACGAGAAAATCAGAGGTACTTGGTTGGTACAACGTTAAGTATATGAGAGTAAAACTCAAACTTTTAACAAGCAAATTTTGGATAAAAGGAGCAGTATTTTTGTGATTCATAAAATTTCTATTGATTTCTACCTTTCTAACTCAGGTAATCCTTTTTTGAAAAAATGTCTTCAACATTCTGAAGTCGACAGAAAGTTATTGATCAGCCATAGTTCCTGAGAGACAACCTGTCTTTTACTTTGTGGAGATGAGAAACATTTGAAAGTTATGTAAAAGTATCTCAATATTCCCAAAGATATTGTAGCTGAAATTCAAGTCAAATCAAATGAAAAGAATAACAAGAATTTTAAACTGAACCGTTTCCAACATACTCAATAACTTATGAGTGCACAAGAAATTTTTTTTCAAAGTCAAACCAGGGGTGCGATTGACGCTGTTTCCAAAGCATCAAGCATGCTCAAAAAAAAAAAAAAAAAAAAAAAAAAAAAAACCACCAATAACACAGTTCTAAGCAAAGGGGGGAAAACAAAATGATAATGCAAAAATTTTTATGATTCCTTTTCACAAACCTGTTTTTACCAGCACTCAAATATAATGAACAAACATAATGGTCCCTTCACGCTTGTTATAAGCAAGTTCAACTGTACTTCTTTTATAAAGTACAAAGAAGCAAAATGTAAAAAAAATAATTTAGAACAAAAAGTTAAAATGCAAGTCAAGAATTACTTCATATTACCTCAGTTACTTTAAGAAATAGTTGATAGTACATCAACAGAGTATTAAGAGCAGCAATTTCATGTCCCCTCTCCATCATGTGAACATACAATTGTCTCCCAATTTGAAACATGCCATCCATAGAGGCCACAATTGCATTATCAGAGTGATCTAAAATAACAATTTTTAGCAGATCAAAGATTTTCAAGCTACACACTATCAATATGCAACAAGATCATTGTTTTAAGCTATTTAAATCTCCGGCTAACATGGATATTAGGAAAAATTATTATTATAGCAGGGAGGTGGAACCTTGGAACAGCTTACCGGATGAGGTGGTAATAAGCAAGGGAGTAGATAGTTTTAAGAGGGCCATTGATCTTCACTGGGGATTGTAAATTGACTAGGAACCAGCCTAGCTGGGCCCAGAGCCTGTTGCTGGTCGTCACTTTTGTATTTGTATTGCATAAGATGCCATCACAAAATTTAAGAAATATTATATATCAAAGCATCTTCATTGTTTGACGGATTTACACAATTTTTACCTTAATGAATTTAAAATTTGCTTTTTTTTAAATTTGCGAATGTATTTTCAGCACTTTTATAATACAGTAGAATAACACCAACCTATACATTGCAATTCTCTATAAATTGCACAACCTTTTAGAAGTAAACAATAAGTTTTGCAATTAAAACAAGCCCCCTGTTTCACCTTGAAAAAATAAAAATTGCTAAGCAAATTAAATTTTGAAGCAGTTTTTCATTTGTCCATCTTAATTCAAAGCTTTTAAACTATGTTGTTGTTGAAAAATCAGCTGTTATGCAAGCCAGGAAGCTAGAAGAAGTGCAGGATAATTCACTTTCTTTTGATTGTGATAGTTATTTAATTGTGAATGACAACATAATATATAATACTGGGGGCTCTGCACCTCGCTCGCTAACGCTCACCAACCCCCGAAGATTGCTTCGCAATCTTATTTGATTCGTAAAGATTTAAAACATCAGTTAGGAAGAGACAGGTAAAAAACGCTGGCTTTGGATCAAAAAGTACCCCTTCCTCGGATTTCAAAATAACTTGTACCAACTTGCAGAGATATAAGGGCTAAGGGGATCCTGAGCATTGCAAAACTGCAGTTTTGTACGTTTGAAAAGTCTCTTTCATATTCGTGGTAAGCTCTAGTAATATATTTTGCTCCTTAGCTCAGGGCTTGTTTTGAGTTGAGCCTAAGATTTTTTGTTAAAATCGAAACCCTTAAAGTTTGTGAATAAGAAAGAAGAAACATGCAAATCGAAAAGATGTAACCATGGCAACGCCAAATAAAACATCAATAATTTTAATGGAGATGATATTATTCGAAATTGATTTTTAACAGCTTGTAACTTTTTTCCCTCTGGAGATAGAAGCTAAGTTTTTCGACCATAGGTCGAGTTAGATCTGGAATAAAAAAAGCCACTCTTTCCAGTGGTTCGAGCTAAAAATGCAAATAACTAACAATAAATTTAAGTTAGAGCATTGAAACAAATTGCGAAGAACGCAGAAAATTCTACCCTTTCCAACGATGTAAAATATTAATATGTGCAAGTAATTTTCCCCCCTTTAACAGGCAATTATAGCAATTTATGCAAAATTTCAGTTTAAAAAATTAATTACAAAAAAACTAATTCAAATTTTAAAAAACAAAAACCCTGTGCAAACTGGGGCTGGAAGTCAATTTGTACAAAATTTCAAGTCTGTTGGGGCAATGGGTTCTCCTGTTCGCAGGCCTGCCACAGACTTCCTTCCAGAATTTCTTTGAAACCTTACTTTTCTTTACTAATAATAAAGCTGAAAGTCTCTCTGTCTGTCAGGATCTCTGTGACGTGCCTAGCGCGAAAACCGTTCGCACGATTTTCATGAAATTTGGCACAAAATTAGTTTGTAGCATGGGGGTGCACCTCGAAGTGATTTTTCGAAAATTCGATGTAGTTCTTTTATTCCAATTTTAAGAACAAAACTATCATAAGATGAACGTGTAAATTACGAAATTCTCATAACGTGGAACTGTGTAATATGGGCACAAGCCAATTGGCGATATACGAAACTGTCATAACGTGGAACCGTAATATGGGTACAAGCCAATTGACGAGAAAATTCACCACATTATTTGTAAATATACAGGCGAACCAAAAGACCTTTTAATTTTTCTATTACAGGCAAAGCCGTGCGGGTACCACTAGTATTTACTATAAAAAGATTATATTGTATAATTAGTGCTTTAATACTCATAGCAGTTAAAACTTACTTTGAAGTTCAAATACACAGATATATTCTACACATTAGTTTCAAAATTTGTGAAATGATCTATATAATGAGAAAACCTGTAAAATGCAAAAGCTCTGTGTGCGTTATAACAGTCTTCTACTACAAGATGCTTTTCCTTCCAAAACATTTTAAGAGTTAGCAGTAAGATTGAACATTTGCTTTTAATTTTCTTTAAACTTATGCATAGTGCTGAAAAAATGAACACATTGTGCTCTAATAATACTATAATGCAAAAGGAAAGCTGTAAGGTGTCTGTGGGTGTTTCAGCCTATTGGTGATATGGCTCACTAGTCATCATGGTATTAGTTTTTGTGAACTCCTTCAAATGACAGCGACACCCATTACAGATGTTCTTCTTTCTAAGATCCCAAAACAGTGAAGCGGCACAAATCTGCCAACCTAAAATCCAATAACCTCAAAAATCTGCATCAATTTTTTCCAAAACTGATTTTGAAGTACAGCCATTCAATGATTTTTTTTCCCTAAGCATTATTATTATTTCTTACAGAGCAAATTCACCTTATTTATTAATTTTTTTCGGGGGGTCATTGACCAGCATTGGGATAATTTGCCGACACAATGTTTTTTAATGCATAATCTGCGGATAATATGTTTTGCCTCATCATGATGCATAAAATGCCATGCTAAATGATGGAATCAAATAACATACTTATTCTAAAAAAATATTTTTTTATTTTAGCTCTATAGGCTTTGTATGTGTAATACTGAAGAAATAATGAGAAATATCGTAAACTTAAAATACAAACACAAATATTATGCACGACATGTGGCATCAAGAAATATGAAAATAAGCGCAAATCACAAAGAAAAAGCCAAATGTGATTGATTTTGGACACTAGAATGAAAAGAAAACACTTTAAATACTGAAAATATTTTTTTTTTCAAAATGGTTCTTTTGATTTCTCTTGTTTCCTCATGACTTGAAGTTGTACGGATTTTGACCAATTCAACTCCTTTCTAGGCTATATTCTACTTAGCTCAATGTTCTAATTAACAATATGCTAGAAGAAAGGATTGTTAACTTTTCCTCTAATTAAAATCTACTTCTTTAGACATTAAAAAAAAAAATCAAGTTTGATGGATGTCAAGACCACTAAGTAAGGATAGTAGCTTTCATCTAATGTTTATAAACATAAGAGGTGTTTTTTAACAATACAGTAAAACCTGTGAAGTTAATCACTGATGTAAGTTGATCACCTGTCTAAGTCGACCACTTTTTCAAGGTACGGAATTAGACCTTATCATATAAATCAACCTCTGTAAGTTGACCACCAGTTTAAGTTGACCACTAAAGTAGTGCACAGCAAGTGGTCAACTTACCGTATTTTCAGGAATAAGCGCCGCATTGAAATATATTCTCAAAGAAAAAAGTTTTTTAATGTATGCGCCACACCCGGTATAAGCGCCGCACCTTCCATAAGCACCCACCCAGCATTAAACAACTTAAAAGCACAATTAGTAGTAAAGAAAGCTGGATTAAATGTAAATAAAAAGTATTTTTTCATTTCTCGTTAGCATTTTTAATTAATGATAATAAAACATTTTTTAAAATCTCCATTTTGCACTTTTTGCCTTCAGCATTCCTCGACTGGCCATCACTTTCGATGGTTAATTTATCCGATTTCTAGCGGCAAACGCATCTTTCGTCAATGCCAAACTCTGGAAGCAAAACGATTTCCAATTGCTTCTGCCTTTATCACCTTAAAATTAAGGGCTGCAGTATAACTTTTCAATTGCTTAGGAGCCATTTCAAAAGCAACTCCGAACAAATTCAGGAAAAAAAGATAAGCCAAGAACGCAGGAACGACAGCAAAAGATACAACACGACGATGTGAGTGAATAATAAAATTAGAGCTAGGAGACAAGTATCCCATTAGGTTGCTTGACCAAGCAACCCATTTTTGTGAGGGAGGTGGTAAATTCCCTTTACAAACTGGACATCCATCCCTCTCTCTTACTAGTACTTTTGCTGCCCCCTCTATCCATCACCACACTAGAATCAATGCCTGTGAACTGAAAAATGACGTTATCATGCATCGGCCGATCGTCAGCCATACTACTGTTTTACGAAAATATTGTTACATGTTAAATTTTTCATATCACCGCTTCTTTTAATTTCCAAGTATTTGATAGTTCGAAACAGAAAATCAAAGCTGGATTCAAAATCCGTAGTAAGCGATATTTTCCCAAAATTACAAAAAAAAAAGTAAATTATTGAAAATTTTAGAGTGATTTTCTTTGACGCAATTTTTAACTTGGCGAGAATTTTTGATGTTATTCTTTGCCTCAATTTTTAGCCTAAGTTACTTAGAAACTACTTTGGTAAATCTATGTAGGTCTTTTTTTTTTTTTAATTTTCAACAAAACAATCAATAAAATGAGGCTAAATTCTCCATCACCAAACAATTAAATTAAGCTTTTAAAATCTGCCAAGTAAAAACAAATTCACTAAATAACATAAAAAGTTGATTAAAATAATCCTGAAAACAAACAAACCAACATTATAAAAAACCCATCAATAATAATCCGCCAAAAAGACTTTTTTATTATAGGTGCTTTACTTGGCAACTTGTTTATTTTCTACCTTGGCGAAATGAGAAAATATCGTTTTTATTTGCACCTCTTTATTGAGTTTTACATTTCTATGAAACTTTTAATAATAATTAATGATGCAACTTATATGGCGGTATTATATGTTTTTGTCATAGTGCGTCATTTGACACAGTATTGCTTTTCACGTCTTCACCTTCAACATAGAATAAAATATTTGGCCCTGAAAATGATCTTTCTTTTGAAGGAAGGGAAAATGAACACTTAACTTTTCAAGAAAGGTAAAAAGATTTACTTCTTTAAAATAAAAAGGTTGGATGTACAAGCAATTAAATCAAAAGCTAACATTTCTTATTTTTATTAAGAGGAAATTGGAAAATCTTCAAATTTCAAAATTATAAGTATACTACATATATATATATTTATACAGAAAATATGTATCATAAAGGTATGGCAGGTATTAGTGTAGCAGAAGTACAGTTTCAAAAGGCATATTTTTCATCTTGGTGATTATTTTTCATTTTATTTACTGTTGTTTTACTTGATCAAACTTACAACTAAATTACTTTTTTTGGCGATACCATGCATTATTTTGTTTATTAATGAACTTATGATAAAACAAACCATTAAATAAGACTAAATGTTGCGTTAAAATAAAAAGTAGTTCACCTTATGATTGAATTAAGCTAATAAAAAGAAAATTGTCTGCCAAATAAAAAACAAGCTAAATGAAAACCGTGAATGGTTCTTCTGAAATAAATTGCCAACTAAATTAAACAAATCTTAAGGCTGTTTCTTTAGTGTCAGAAACTTTCGTTTCTAAGACTTATTAGACGTAGCAACAGCAACAACTTTTCAAAATAAAACAACAGGTTTCGTTAGCTAAAACTTTTTTTGATTTACTAAATTATAGAATTAGTTCAAGGACTGTTGGTTAAAGGAAAAAAAATCAAAATTATACTCATTGAGTGATAACATTGTCGATTGGCAAGTTTTTATTTCGATATGAACACTTCAAAAATACTTACCCAAGTGGATAAGGTAGCAACTTTTGAATGCCTAATTCTGTAACTATACAAAACTACTACATTTCTTACATGCGGGATAAAGGTAAATTAGCCCTCTCTGTCAGGATTTTTTTTTAATCTAATAATGCGAGGAATTCAAAGATAATTTTCTATTGACGGTCAGTTTCTCTTAAGCCGATATGACACTTGAAACTTTAATGTAGAAAATGCAATGTCCAGTTAACTATAATTTAACAGGTAACACAGAATCACATTTTTTTTGTCATCATTTTGTACTTGTACTTGAGGTAAAACATCAATAAGATGATACAGATATTACTTATGTGCAACTCACTCGGCAATTCATCATAAAAATAATCATTCACAATGCTACAAAACTCATATGGAGCCATAAGACTCATTTACAGTCTGCTGCAACCACATTTATGAATCGTATACAAAGGTGTCTTATGTTATTATGATCCAGCTAATTAGCAATATTTCCCAAATCTAGCATTCAATGGATCACTTCGTATAGATCCAGGGCAAAAATGACGTTTTTTGCTCTCCTTTGGAAACGAAAAAGTAATTTCCTTTGCGAAGTTACACAACACATTTATGGACAAAAATGATTTTCGTTGGACTATGAAAGAGAAATTTTAAAGGTAAACTGGCCGATCTGCGCTTGCGTCATCAAATGTATCGTTGCCAGTTAACAGGCATTGACTCTAGTACGGTGATGCTCTATCTGACCCTTTCGTTCTGACGCGATAAGGCTTGCTTGCCCACGTGTATCAGCGTTTCTCTCCTTAGTGAAACATGTGCAATCGCTGACTCACCTTCCCTTCCCCCTCTTTGCTTTACTTGTCACCCAAAGTCGAAGGATTTCCTGACCCCTTTGCTCCGCCGCGATAACGCTTGCTCGCCCACGTGGATCAGCGTTTCTCTCCTCAGTGAAACATGTAATCGCTGACTCACCTTCCCTCCCCCTCTTTGTTTTACTTGTCGCCCAAGGGCGAAGGATTTCGCAAAATGAAAGCAAACGATGTGGTGTCATCTGTTAGCAACATTTTCAACTTTTTTTAAAACTTGAAAAAAAAAAAAAACTACCCGCCGCACCCGTTATATGCGCCGCACCGGCATTTTTTTAACTTTTTTTCTTGCATGCGTCGCAGCGCTTATTCCCGAAAATACGGTACACAGGTTTCACTGTATCTTTGATTGAATTATAGAAAAATGATGCAAGAAAAACATCAATCCTAATACATTGATGGCAGAAACATTGGTGTTCAAAAACAAGAATATTTATGTTGCATTTCTTAAGCTCAGTTACAAGGAATTTTTTTTTTAAATACAAGAGACTTGAGCTCAGGAATGAAAATGATATTCAACAAAAGAAAAAAGGCCCTCGGCCTTAAGTCTGATGCTTTTTCATCCACCGGCTCACTTTTTTTGTATTTAATTATCTATTGACTCAAGATTCAATTAATTCTTACTTGAAGAAAAAACAAATAGTAAAGATGAAGTTAAAAAAAATTTTTTTTGAAGCAAAACATTACAAGAAACAGTAGATTGTTATGAAAGTAAGTTTCAGTGCATTGAAAATAACTTTTATCACTAAAGCTCTGATGCAAGAAGTTGTAGTACAGAATTTTACTGATCATCAAAAACTAGGGATGTTGTACTGAAAGCTGATGTACAAACGGCTCATCTACTTTGCTTTGAAATGAACAACACATTAAACAATTAGTTGATATTCTGACAGGTCTCAGATGCACAAATTTTACTATTAGCAATGAAAGTTCTGTCGTCTCTATTTTAGAATGATTATTCTAACAATAGATGAAAAATACCACAATTTTGAGAAAAAGCTATATGATGAATATTAAAACTGAAAATCTAATCAAACTTAAAATATTATAGGGTCATTCCACAGTATTTGGCTTCAGAGCTTTGAAAAAAAAAAGTTTTGCGTTTACTGAAGTGTTATACATCATTTTAAAGCTTAAAATCTCTACTTTTAAATTTTATTAAAATAATATCATTTTACTCCCAAAAAAATTACTGATATTTTATTATGGACTTGTTGAAAAGTCTGGTATGTACGGGACATTTTATTTTAAACCATAACTCAAACAATAAAAAAAAAATAAAAAAAAATAAAAAAAATGCAAACTTTTTTTTGTTAAATTCGCAACTCCACAGCTCGAATACGCTACCTTGTGGCGATTTACAAAACTGCTGAAAAAACTAAAACATTGCGTTTCACGTGTTCATTTTGGGCAAAACAAAGTTTGTTATGTGTTTTTTTTTTATTTGCGCAATTCATCATTTGAAACCGTCATTCGCAACAGCGTAACATCAAAAATATTTGATATAAACTGTGAGTACACATTTTATTTATCTTGTTCTGAGTGAATTTGAATAAATATCAGTTTTTCAATTCAATGAAAAGAGCGGACTAAACAACATTGACTGGACACTAGGGTCATGCTGAAAAATTACTGCTTTTCCTTAACATAAATCCACATAAATGATTTAAATAACCTTGTTACTATAGCATCCAACTGAAATGGACAGCATGCAAATAAATTTTCTTGAAAATATTTATCACAGAACAGATTGAAAAATCCAAAAAGAACGTTAAGAATTTGAACAATAAAAAATAAAAGCTTGGAATTTTTATCGCTAAAATATCGCGCCAACTTTTTTTATTGCTCTGCAAAAGCTGTTATTATCGGTAGAAGAGTTTCGCCAAAAATCTGCTTATAGGGTTATGGTTTTAGTATTGTGTGAAAGAATAATGTATCTTGACAAGATTTCGCATATCAGTTAAATCATTTCCATAACGAATGAATTAAATGCATGATGATTTCTTTTGATATGCAATTATATAGTCATAGAAATAAATTATCTAGCGTTAAATGTTACTCTTGACAGTCTGTCACGTATGTGCACTATGTGACAAAAATGTCAACAAATGCCGGAAATGTCACGAAATTGGACATAATATGTACTAATGTATAGAAAAAACAGTACAAAATGAAAATGCTGTTTGAAGCGAACCAAAAATTTATGAATACCGAATTTAACATCGTGAAAATGGCTGCTTCAGAACAACTTACTGTGTGTTCTGCATTAATTTTTTACTTTCGTAATAATTGTTGATTTCTAATCTCTTTCTACATGGGTCAGAATAACCAAAAGACTTTGAAAAATCTTTTCAAATGAATAAAGAACAAAAAACCATACATGCGAACAAAAATTTCTGTCATTTCCTAAGTTTAGAAGCAATTTATACGTTACGGCGTGCATTTGTTTTAGTTTTTTCATCTGCCATTAGACAGTGACTGCAGCATCCCCTATAGTTTGTTGGAGTTGCGAATAATTATCTTACAGAAGTATAATTAAAAAAATTAATAAATATAAGTTAAAAAATTTTTCAAAAGGAAATTTCAATAGTTCCAAACCTTTGGCCCCGTACGTAACAATTTTAAGATTATTTTAAATTTAAAACATAATTATAGTTATGATATTTGAACAATATTTTGTTTTCTCTTCACTTGAAACACAAGCTTCCTAAAATAATAAATAACATTATTATATCTATAAATCTGTGCACAAAAAATAAAAATGTGTTTGGTACGGGACAAATGTTGTAGTTTTGATAGAAATTTAAAAATAAATAAATAAATAAATAAAAAAGAAAAGGATCTTTTTGGTATTTTTCTTTCATAGGTGGCAGCAATTATATAAAAACATTGTAAACAAGAAGCGTTCTCACAATTGTTGAGATGTAAGATTGTTTGAAATCACCTATCTCAATCTTAAGTAATCTATTTACATCGAAATCTCAAATGAAGTAGCAATTATTTTTTGTGCAATAACATTTTATTAACATATTAGTTTGTATATGATTTGATTGTGCAGAAGCATTGTTTGAAAAAAAAAGAAGAAAAGAATGACAAAGAAGCAAGCATATCTGATAAAGCAAAAGAGAGGAAAATAATTAAAGAATACAGAGAAAAGAAAAAAATAAGTATAACTGAGAAAGAGAAAACCAAACTGAAACAACATAAGACTGAAAGAAAGAGCACAAAGAGCAAGGAAAAAGGAACTTAAAGAGAAAATAAGAAGTCAAAATGCTGTCCCACTTGAAAAACCACTCATACCTTCCTTGTTGACACACCAAGTTATAGGTAAAAGAGCCAAGCGTATTAAAGCCATATTACCTCCAACATCAATCAAACAAATAACAATTATTGAAGATGTTCTCAAAAATTGGGCACGAAATAAAATGATTTTTCCCATGTAAATAACTTGAAACTTTTAGAAGGAATAAATAAGATTGCAGGGGAAAAAAAAAGAACAGATGCTGTTACTGAAAAGCAGAAAGAGGAAGTGTCTAAATTTTACCAGAGTTTTGCCAGAAAAAAAAAAAGAGTACATTTGATATTGAAAAACAATTTTTTGACTAAGATTGAAGCACCCAAGCCAATAAATAATAGAGGACATTTTTCCATATCACTGGAAGACGTGAAAAAAACTGAAAACGTTATTGATGTTTTAGGATTTAGGTGATTTACAGTCAATTCTCAATAACTCGAATCTAAAGGGACTGACAAAAAACTTCGACTTATCGGAAGTTCGACTTACCGCTAATTTCGGTTTTCGACATTTTAATACTAAAAACCATTGAATATTTTAACTAATATGCACAACAGACAAAATTACATAACTTAAAAGTTTTAAAGCACAATATGCACAATTTTTTTGTGAAGAGTTCTGAAGGCAAAGTTGTGTCTGGTCTTGAACTCCTCCAGCCATCCAGAACTAGCGTGGGAAATTTTCTATGTTCAGTAATACAGCAAAATTCGTTGTTTTCTCAGGCAGCAAACATCTACTTATTGAAATGGCATGGTCTTGAATTCGATACTTCTGGAACCACTTGAATAGAGCTGATTCCACTTCAGGAAAGGCGCATTTTCAGGGGTCCCGCTGATGCGCTACAGCGCATAAAATATCCAGTTTTCGAGAAAAGGACCCGATATTTGAAACTTAACGCGCTCCGCGGGACGAGCTATTTCTCCCCAGCAGCTCATCTTTCTTCCTCCTTATCAAAGTCGCTGCCGCCATTGTATGTCATTACAACCGGATGCAAGTTGATTCAGGTTTCCACAGGCTTTTTTTTTTCAGTTGAGGTTATTTCCACCACCCAGTATTTTCAAAATGGACCCACTTTTCCAAAAGCAGTGGGTTCTTGGGACCCAGCCTTGGGAGCACCCAGTGGTACCCCTGCATTTTTATTCGTTTCAAATTAAGATTTATGGATTTGTACCAATTTTGAAGTTTCTCTTTTGACATTGTTGACAGAGTATTTGGAGACATATTTCAAAGCATTACATTTCTTTTCGATTGATGAATTCCTTTCAATGTGGTAAATAAGTTTTACTTTACTTTCTAAATGCAAGGTTTTTCAGCTTTCCCTTAGACATCTAAAGAAAACTCTATCTCTCTCTTGGGAACTTATCAGCAAATGATTGAACTAAAGAATGAAGGGGAACGCATCTTAACTTAAGTAAGCCTTTGAATAAAGGTACAATAAGTTGACTTGGCAACTTGACAGCTTAAAAGCAGATTAATCGTCCAGCAACATGTCTAAGTGTAAACAGTACGGTACAGCGAACGAAAACAAGCTATACACTTTATCGCACATCGGCTCAACAAGTATTGTCCTTGCTTTACAGGTCTATCGTGCAGGAATTGCAAGTGAAGGTGAATGAATTTTTCTCTCATAGTTACTTGAATTATATATATTTTTTCTTTTTGTTCTTTAAAAAAAAAATTCAAGTCATCTTTGAAAAAACTTCGAGTTAAAGGAAGTTAACTTCGAGATATTGAGCATAATTAGGATGGATTTAAAGACAAAGGGATAGGGACTTGATAAAAACTTCAAGTTATAGTAATATTCGAGTTATCGGACTTCAGAGTTATCGCGAATTGACGGTATATAACTTTTTGATTCGTATTTATTATCATAATAGTCAAGTCAATCAACAACCTAGAAATGTTTAAAATGGAAATTAGTTTAAAAACATAATATAATTTGTAAAAATATTAAGATGTTAAAATTATACTAATTATTTTTAAAATAATATTTTTTTCTGTTAGTACAAAATTAAATACATAAGTAGAATGTATAAAATTGATGTTTGAATTATTTTTGATTTACTTTTAGGGAAAACTATGCTTTAAAATCAGAGGTCATGTACGTAACAAATAGCCTTGTCCTGTAACACAAGTAATTAGCTCTCAACAATTAATCAAGCAATTTTTTAAAATTATTTTATGGTTTATTAAAATAATGAATATTTTTGTATCTAGCCATTAAATTTATTTCTTAAACTATTTTGAAAATTCAGAGAAAATTTCAGTATCAGAAAGGTACTAATTTTTTTTTTTTTTTTTGTGATGTCCCACATATGTAACAAAACTTAATTATAAAAAAAAAAAAAAAAAAAAAAAAAAAAAAAAAAAAAAACACACACACACACACAAATAGCTCAGATCTTAAAACCTTTATAGCATAATATAGCTGAAGAAATGAAAAATGCATTAAAAATAATTGAAAATCATTTCATTTATATTTTAACTGTAAAAACAGTAAAAATATGACAAAATTTGGCTGTGAAATGTCCTGCGTGTAACACATGAATACCGTGCAATGACTCTATATTTTATTCTAACAACATCGGGGAGTCAAATTTAATATCTTGAAAGACATAAATACTAATAATGAAATACAATTATAAATTATTAAAAAGTCATAGCTTCCAACATGGGATTATATAAAAAAATTTTGGAAAAAAAAAACAACCGACTTCAAAAGTGCTCTAAAAAGTGAAAAATAATTTTATTCTTTAAACACCATCGATAATACTTTTAAAACATAATTTTTGAAGTTGGCGCAAAAACAAAAAGTAAAATC
This sequence comes from Uloborus diversus, assembly GCF_026930045.1. Classification (NCBI taxonomy): domain Eukaryota; kingdom Metazoa; phylum Arthropoda; class Arachnida; order Araneae; family Uloboridae; genus Uloborus; species Uloborus diversus. The sequence continues at coordinate 106,606,540 of NC_072739.1, read as the reverse complement.
CAGTGTAACCATGCTTCGTTCATAATTTTTTCAGAAAATCAAAAGTTAGGAACAAAACATTTATATCGTTACTCAAATATGCAGTTATCAATGCATAATGCATGTGGTAGTGAAGAAACTGGGCCTGGTTTAATTTATAGTTGTAGTTGAGTTATGGCGGTGAATGATTTTATCTATCGTTTTTGCGCCAACTTCAAAAATTATGTTTTAAAAGTATTATCGACGGTGTTTAAAGAATAAAATTATTTTTCACTTTTTAGAGCACTTTTGAAGTTGGTTCTATTTTTTTTCCAAAATTTTTTTATTTCATTCTTTTTAGTGTAAATGTATTTCAGAAATAGTAAGAAGTTACCATCACGAAACTTCAACTTATTTTTTTCATAAAAATGCTCCATACTTAAAAAAAAAAAAAAAAAAAAAAAAAAAAAAAAAAAAAACTATAAACACGCCTTAAATTTTAAGCAATTGGCACTAAAAACATCTGTTCCTCTCTAGAATTCATTTATGTGTTCATTTAATTATATAACCATTTAAATATTACGTTTTCCCAAACTTATTTACATTTCACAGCATACAAGGTGCTTGTGATGCAATCCTGTATCTCGTTACTTAGCCCTGATAATCTGTTATTGGCATAGACGATAACCATAAAAATACTACTATATAGTTGAGGCAAACATAACCTAGCAGCATTGTGAAGGCTAAGCATATCCTGATCACTGAACCACTTCCACGATAGGTTTATCTCCATTACAGAGCAATGACACTGAAGAAACTTGATGCTTGCTTCATAGAAGCTTTCATTCAAAATTATCATCAAAATTTCTATTAATATCACTGTTGTATGGCACCAAACTTTTGTAACAATAGGTTTTATATTTAATCATTTAATAGGGAAATTGCGTGAAATTTACTGTTTTTTGCCCATAACTTTTTTTCTAAAGCACAAATATGGTCAAACAAGGTAACGGGACCTAATTTGAGCCATCCCCTATCCATTAAAAAAAGAATCATCAAAATCGGTTTACTAAGTCAGACGCTGTGAGTGGACAAACAAAAAAAAAACATACATACGGTATGAACTGATAACCGCCTCCTTTTTGAAGTCGGTTAAAAAATTAGGGAGACTGTTCCATAAATGAATGATAAAAATGGATTGTAAAAGGATTTTTTTAGGATTAAATATGGATTTTTTAAATTAAAGTAACGCATAAAAGCATAAAGAACATATATTAAGGACAACTTCAAGGACATGAAGGCTTGAAACATATTTTCAAACTTTCAGCTTATTTACATCTTTCCCCATTTTGTTGCAAATATTGCTTTGAGTGAGAATTTGCTTCCCCAGAAATTCTAACTATACAAATTTCTTTTCATGGAATTTCCTGATTTTTGATAAACTTTAGAAATTTCTACTTAATTCAGGAGCTCAGGGGAATGCATTGAAACTTGAAAGTCTCTTGATCAAACTGGGAGAGTTGAAAGCTGTGAAACATAGTCTATATTTCAATAAAATAATAGTTTGTAACCTCAGTTGTTTTGTAATCTATTGCTTCAAAGCCGCAAATATACAAAATAATCTTCAACTTATCAGATGAAATAAACTTACTGCGTTCCATGAACAAAAGAGGCATGATGTTTGTTACAGCTTCTACAATTGTTTTTCTTTCTAACTGAAAACCTTTGTCATTATACATTGGAGAAAACTTCCATGTATCATAAGAGTCTACAGTAAATGCTGTTGAAGGCAATGACGCTTGCTGCCCAATAATCTTCTTGATAGTGGAAAAGTAAGCACAAAGATTTACAGCATATAGAAACGGTTTAATTAACTCTAAAAAATAAGATAAAAAGGCAACTTTACTCAAATATGTTACATTATTTATTTTCTTACATAAAAGCACACTAAAAGCTTAAAAAAAAATTTTTTTAGTCAGATTAGAAAACAATTCCTAGTAATGTTGCTTCTCTCATGCTGTTATAAACTAAATTTTGCTTTCAACATTCAACAAAAGATCCCAACTAACCAAACACATTTCTCTTTAATATAAAATTATGAAGTCAAACTATTTCAAGAACACTAAATAAGTTAGAATTTTTTAAGTAGTATTTATTGAATCAATTTTGTTCTACTGTCAATTTCATCGTAATGTTTTGAAATTAAACATGCACTTCCTTAAAAACTTTCAAGCATCACATTTGGCATCAAAGTGTGAAATATTTTTCTTAGTACCACACAGGTATAAAAGTATCGATTCTTAAAAGACCGCCAGTTAACTATTCCACTAAAAGTTAAGGTAATCTTTACTAATAATAAAACTAAAAGTCTGTCTGGATGTCTGGATCTCTGTGACGCGCATAGCGCGTCATAGTTCCCATAACTTCTTCATTTAGTAGGTCAAGGCATTTGTAATATTTCAGCGATTTATTCAATATTATTAACGGATTGTTCTAGCGAAAATGGCAGAAATTGTGCAGGAGAGTTAGGAACTTTTTTTAAAATCAATTTTAATATCAAACATCAATTAGTAGTTTAAAATTGATTCTCCATTTAGTTGTTTGTAATCAAGTAGAGAGAGGTGGGGCACGTTTGTCCGCTTTTTTATTATCTCATCAAAAGCTTTAATGAATAGTTAGATTTTCTACAGTGAGTTTCATTAAATATTTCTCAACACCACAGATCCGCCTGGTGGGGCTGTTGGACTGCATAATGCAAACAACATCTGTTATAATTTTAGTGATAAATACTATCAAAAATTGTAACTACCTTATTCTCTTGTGTGTAAAGTCAAAAACACAAAATTTTAAAGATTAATATAACATATTAAACTTATTTCAATTGATAAATTATCTTTGATTAAAAACAGCAATAAGCATTCACAATTTGTACAAAATTATTTTTTTTAATCAAAAGAAAAATCAACTATTAAATATTCATGAGAATATTAATGCAGATTGAAGTTAACAAAAGATGTGCTAAATGATGTCTGGGAATATAAAAATGCTATTTCCTGAGATTTGGAAGTAGCACTTTTATTGTACTGGGTTTCGGCAAGATAAGTCATATGTTACTTTTATGCACAATCACATCAACATTTTGAGCTCAAACTAAAAATACTCCGCATAAGTCAGATGTCTGAAAGTGCTTTTACTCGATTGTCAGGTCTAAGCTAAAAGAACGCGTGTGCTGAAACTAATCAGCGCAACCATTCCATAGCGAAAATTGAAAACGGAACTTACTCTGTGACAAAACCTAGTATAGTCTGACCACAGAAGACGCGTTATCTGGCAATCGGCCAAGTTAGGAAAATTCCATCTGCATGCAGCAGCAGGGGAGAAGGGAAAATAGTGATGGGATTTTGATGCACGCGCTTTATAATGTCACTAGCGCATTTTCAATTTATTGCAATCCCTAAAATAAAATGAGAGGAAACAAAAAGAGTTTCTACTGAAACAACAAAAAATAAAATAAAATGTTTTCACTTGGTCTGGAAACTTAAAAGCAAAATGGTAAGCTCGAAATTCTGTTGTAAAAAAATAATCAATTTATTTTTGTAGTGAGAATATGCATCGAATATAGTTTGGATTAAAAAAATTATTGGTGTGAACAAACTGTCAGTTTTACAAAACAGCATCTAAATAAATTATTAAGAGGCAAAAGCGCACATATATAATGAACAAACTACCACAACTGTAAACTAATAGATGCGCCCATTTCCGCCTATAAACTGGATATTTGCCTTTCTATCTCATTTGTGGTCAGCATAGATGTATAGGGTGCAGCAAAAAAACTCGTAAAAGTTTGCATCATTGTACAGAACTAAACTAATATCTTTCCAATGATTGTATTTTTTTTTTATTTCTCACTCTCTTTCATTGGAAAATAATTTATAATGTATCTCCTAATTTATGTATTGTTTTTGGCGGTTTCACAATGTCAAGCAAAAGATCTGATATTTTTAAGTTGTTCTAGCTAGTAGAACAAGAGTTTGTTTGTTCAATGTGCCTCGGCAAGTTGTGTCTGACGCACTCTGCAGTTTCAAGGAGCTTGGAAATAACAGTCGACTTAAAGGAACTGTAAAAAATGTACAGTGAACGCTTACGTTAATGGTAAGACCATCAAAAAGCGATTTGGGATTCCATGTGAGGTAGGTACCTTAAAACGGGAATATGTGACCAATCAGGACGGCTTAGTACCAAAGCATAGCTCGTGCAAAAGCGTTACAACTTTCAATAAATTCGGTCTTTCACTGAAGTAAATAAACTCGGGCGGCTCCAAAGATGTTGAAAACGTTTAAAACCGTCAGCAAGTCAGCGCTAGGAGAGATTCCTTTCACTGATGAGCAGCTCATAGATCACAGTAAAAATTCTATTTAAAGTCCTCTTTTTAACATATTATTTTAAAAAAGCATAGTTACTTTCATCAGAATATGTGACCGCTGTTGAAGTCAAGTGGCAAATGGTTTCAATCATAACATCAAAACTTATGTTTTCCAAACTGCTGAAATTTGTAAAGAAATGTTCAACGACTTCCATCAATGTTTCTGCATTTCTTTCACTAGGATAAGAAACTATAAGATCCCTGCAAAAAATAAAGTTTTACACTTATGTGATAAAATCAAGAAATTCAAATATACTTCAGCTGACAACAATAAAGGGGTACTAGAAATTAATAAAAGATTTTTTTGAAACAATCCATTGTTGAAATATTCTACAAAACTTCTTTTTCTTAATTTTTAAATCACTCCTCCCTCTGATTTCAAAGATATTTAAAAATATTTTTTCTTTCTCAACATTAAAAAATGTTATTGAGCGTCCATGTTAACCAAGTTAATGAGGTCTCATTTAGATGACTCATCCCAAAACTCAGAGTTAACACATTTGAGAAAAAAGAGAGAGGTTTTGTATCTCTAAAACACTTTACCACACAGATTTTTTTTTTTGTTTTGTTTTTATTTTACACTCATTTTTTTCTGCTTGTGCACAAAGTTAATATATATATTTTTTGCTACTTACTCATGGATTTTACTTCATAAGGAACATAATCAACAACAATAGATACACAGGGTTCATACTCTATTTGGATGAAAAAATTCCATGACTTTTCCAAGACTTTTTCATGACTTCAATGAAAATTTTCATGACCTCGTTACACGAAGAGAATAGCACTATTTATTTATTAATTAATATAAAACTTGGTAATATTTGGAAATGAGCATTAGCAAAACGTCTACATGAATGCCACAGCCTCATTGAAGCACTAACTCGTAATGGAAAAAATATAAGTGCACATTTATAAAACTAAAGTATTCTTATTTATCTTCATCATATAAATTTCCCAAAATAACAAATAAACATCGCACTTCAACATAAAAACGCAAATATTCACAAGCTGGTAAAATGATGAGAATATTTTCTAATCAAGTCATTATAAAAGTTTAACGCCAGGCGCTAAATGGCAATAATTTTAAAGTTGGTAACCCAACCTGAAGCGATCATATTTTTTCCCCTCCCTTACAATCCCTTTGCAATTCTAAGTTCATTTCGCTGATATATATGATATTATTTTTTTATTGTTTATTAAATCATGAGCAGGGACAACACCGCTGCTAATTAGCTGTGATAAAACAAACAAACAAAATTATTTAAATTCAAACTTATTTTCAGCTGTTAATTTCTTTCCAAGAAACAAACAACAAGCATTATAAAGTCAGACCAAACAACGTAAGTAGAAGCACAAATTTGTAATTTACAAATTTGTGCTTCTACTTACGTTGTTTGGTCTGACTTTACTATTCAGCACAAAGGTATTTATTTATCTTAACAAGCATTATACTTATTTGGAAGTAGTAATTATTTATCGCTTGCAGGAGCATCACAAGAGTGCAATTTTTTTCTTTGCAAAATTAGCAGATTTTGTATTAGCTGATCCCTGTAAATTGACTTTAAAAAAGGTTCCAAAAATTATCTGTTTAATGTGCCTTATTTCTCTCTTAGATTTGCTCTTTCAATAAACAATTTGTGAAAGATCTGTTCTTGTTTATCAGAATTTTGTGAAGGGTCTGTTTTTGTTGATCGGGATTTTGTGAAAGGTCCATTTTGGTTGATTGGGATTTTGTGAAAGGTCCGTTTTGGTTGATTGGGAATTTGTGAAAGGTCCGTTTTGGTTGATCGGATTTTTGTGAAGGGTCTGTTAACAGACCCAAATATCCTCTAGCCAGACCCCTGGTTTTGTTTACAAATTTGCATATTTTCAAATGCTTATAAATTAATAGGTTCAGAAATTCTAGAACTCGTTTAATTCCCGACATTGAACGTAACAGTGGGTCGCATGAATTAGTTTTGCGTGCCGTATGTTGGGCACTACTGTTTTAGAGCATTAGAATTCCTCTTTTTCTGTATTCTATCGCCTGACTTAAGATTTTTATTTTCTAAAACATTCAACAAATTAAGATAAACTCTGATAAATTTAATAATAAAGTCCTTATGAGTGATGGAATCGAACTCACATCCAATTGAATTGCTTTTTTTTTTTGAGTGGGCGTGGCAAAACTAAGAACGTGAACTTTTTCTACTACAGAATATGAAACATAAGAAGTGTTGAAAATAACAGAAAATTCAAAATAAGTGATGTCCAGGCAGTAAAATCACATTGAAAAAAAAGGCAAGCGGCTGCGACAGAAGTGGATGCAATGAGATTTCAAAATTCAGATTTGATTTTTGGATCGTTCAATTTTCCACTTTTAATAACTTTTATGTGCTAGACTGTTAAATCATTCAAGATTTCTAATGCTCCTTTAGCTACTGTTCCTTTCTCTTTGTCCAGGATATTTTTCCATGACTTGAAATAAATTTCCATGACTTTCAATGAAAATTTCAATTTTCCATGACTTTTCCAGGTCTGAAATTCTGTTATTTTTTTCACATGACTTTCCAGGATTTCCATGACCCGTACGAACCCTGGATACAACCTAGTGATACACATTTTTTTGAAATGATAAAATTAAAATGCAAAATAAAACTAAAGAAATTACCTGCACAACATAAGGACACAATTATATTTCTTTTTTTCTAAGCAAATAAAAATCAACATTGATACCATTTTTTCTCTAGGCACTAGAAGAGCATCGCTCAATCTAAAGGATAAAAAATTAAAAGGTTACAAAGGGTATAAAATTTAAAAGAAAAATAATTTTTCAAATGAGTTTTTTTTTACGTTTATTAATTGCACAAGAAAACCGCTCGCCAAGATATGACGGGTAAATATTGCTCCTACATTTGAACAAAGCAATGGCCTATTTTGTGATATTTTGATAGTTGAAATTTTAGCCCTAACTGCAGTGGATTAATTCTAAATTCCAGCAGATAGCGTTGACCACTTTTTCGTTTCTCATTCTCTTAAAATTAGTCTTACTGGTAAAAAACAGTTAAATTACTACATCCAGTTCAGCCTTTTCAAAATAAAGTATTTCTCTTCTTGTCAAACATTGCCAAAATATATTATCAAATTATAATTAACTTACTGAAGTTTTGAAGCTTCAACAATAAAATAATGCCGTCATTCATGCTATAGGGGGAGTTTCATTGTTGGTAACGTCAGAGCGATATTCGATCAATGATTTTGGCTATTATATATACAGTGAAACCTGTGTAAGTTTGCCACTTGCGATGCAGTACTTTAGTGATCAACTTACAAAGAGTTTGCTACAAGGTTCTCATCCAAATTTGGTGCAAATTGGTGGTCAAGGGTGGTCAACTTTACAGGTTTTACTGTATGAGGATTCTGACTTTTATTACATTACCTTATCACATTTTCAGATACTGTTTAAATGCCCTCTACAAATTAACAAAACTAAAAACTGCATTAAGCTAAGTAATGAAAACTAAAAAAGTAAATGGTAATCAAAAGAGAAAAAAATAGGACAGCTGAGATTATTTGATTTAATAGTGACAGTTGCTTACCTACTGATTTTAACAACAGCAGTAGAAAATAAGTCAGATCTTTCATCATTCACTTTGGCCTCCTTGATTTTAGAAAGAAACAATGATTAACAATTAATTATTATTAACAAAAACAAGATATTATTCAAAAAAATGAGAAAAACATCCTAGCTCTAAATCACTTATAAGCATAAAATATTTTAATTGAATATATAACAAGAAGTTCCGTCTAGAACTAAATGTTTACTTTTCCGTATACCAACATTAATTTTCTAGCACAATGTTAATAATTCTTAATTTACCTAAGGTTAAATTATGTCAAACATGACTTTTTAACATTTAAAGCCGACTTTTAAAAACAAAATATGTCTGTCTAATGTCAAAAAAAAAAAAAAAAAAAAAAAAAAAAACACTATTTGATGAAATAGAATTTATACCAGAAATTCATTTTTCAAATTGCTAGGCTTTATTCTTAACAAAATTTCAACCATTAATAACTCATCTATTAGGACCACCTTAATTTTAACTGTTTTGTCCAATGTTTCAGCGTACAGTTTCACAAAAGGCAAATTAAAAAACAAAATTATTCAAAAAAAAATGTTCTCCCAACCTACTATTTTGGACCTGAATAGGTAATAAACAAATGACATAGAAGCAGCTTCTAAAACAACATACAGGCAGCTTCTTTGAGTATTTTTTTAAAGCTGTTTTCAAAGAAAAAAATGAGGGGGGATTAAAAATCAAAACACCACAACAAATATTTTTTCCTCCCAAAGCAGTATTGTTTATAACTCTTTTAGGCAAAAAATAAAGCGCCTTAGATTTTTTTATTCCTGTTACCAAAAATTCAAAACATAAATAAATAGAATTTCAGAAAAAAAAACTTTTTGTTTTTGATACCAAAAAACAAACAAATAAATAAATAAAACAACAGAAAGAAAAAAAAATCAATTCAAAGTAAAAACATTTGCTCTTTGAATTCACTTCATTTTGATTCAATCAATATACCTCTGTCTTGTGTCTATATAAAGTCAATGAGAAATCATATTTTCATTTTTATTAATAATTTTTTTCTTACGTGTTGAAATCAAAAACTAAGTATACTAGCTGACCCGTACGAAGCATCCTCAGTCAACAGCAGTAATTCTAAAATCTGATTTTTCTATGTGGAAATTTCTCGAAAAGCAGCCAAAATTTGGATTGTTTACTTTTTACCAAAGGCGAGGAGAAAAAAAAAACTTTAAAATGATGCTTTACTTTCACTTTTGTAGTTTTATGAAGGAATGTTATTTATGATACTATGATTCACTAGTGCCAACTCTATGGAGCTTGGTAGTCCCAATAGCTTAATGTTTGTGTGTGTCATTTTTAAGGAGAGGTGAGTGCTTTCACTCGAGGGGTGCTTTACTTGAAGATTCCTTTTTGCTTGACGAGTGTCATTGTGATTTTTGAGGAATTTGTAATCTTTTACGAAATTTTTATGTTAAGGAAAAGATTCTATTTAATATACTAAAAGATGTTCTCGTCCCCCTAGTGAACTTGGTGGACTTTTGCATTATTAGCAGGATGCTTTAACAATTTCAGTTAATGGGCCTCAGTCTCAGGATGCGTGATATAGTAACTAAATAAATCCAAATATATGCCTTGATCTTTTAAAAAATACTTTTTATAAGTCACAATGTGATTTAATAATCAAGAAAAAAAAATTCCTTTTCCGATTTTAATACAATGGCTTAGTTGTGGTCCTGAATCTTAAGAAGAGTTTTTATGAAAATTTGGATCAAAATTTGTACCGAAGAAAATACATTCAAAAGTGATACTGACAATGTGAGTTCAAACACAAGACCACCACATTAATCACATGACACTGTAACCTCCTGTGCTTATAAGACTTCTTTCGAGGGGTGCTATTCATTAAAGCAATGCTTAATAAAAATCAGAATAAATGATTTTTTTCCCCAAAAAGCCACCAAAATGTGAGTTTTTTGTTTAGTTTTTGATGAAAGCGGTGAAAGAAATCTTTACAATGATGTCTTACCAATGGAATTTGACGAATTATTGAAAAAGTTATGGTGCTCCCATAAAAATAATAAAAAAAAACTTTGAGAAATAATATACATGACAGTCACAGAATCTGCAGTTTTCTCAATTTTTTAGAACAAAAACATAATTTTCAATACTGTTGGTTTCCTAGGTAAAATACTTTAAGTTTCATCATAAGCATTAATGTTAAATGGTTAAAAGGGTACCCTTAAAACATTAGAATGAAAAACACATTTTTTGTGCATGTTCTTCATAAAGACCCCCCCCCCCCCCCCTTGTTTGACAGTAGGCGCTAATGTTAAGTTTTCAAAAATTTTCAAAAATTCAACAAAAAAAAGGTTTAAATCAAAAAAGGAAATATATGAATGAGGTGTTTTTCCTGAGACCTTTTGTACAATAAAAAAATGTTTGTTTGAATACGACTATTCCCTGTAAAAGTATTAGGGTCAGAAGGACAGTTTCCTCATCTTAAAGCATTACTTTCCATTTTTTAAATTTTTTCAATATGTATTTCATCATTTTGTCAACTTATTTTGATATTAGCATCATTTTTACGATATATTAAGCTTTCTTTCATTGTTTTCATTTAGTTTTACTTTTACTGGAAAGTAGGTTATAATTTCGTAAATCAAATAACAGGTTTATTCTTTATGAAATGTATGTGGAACTGACTTTTCTACAAAACTTTCGAATTTTAAGAACATTAATAAAATAGGTTCAAGATTCTAAAAATATATTGGGAAGAAAATTGTAAATGACTATAGTTTTCAAAACAGCATATTAAGTTGAGAAAATGAATTTAATGATTTTTTTACAAAAAGGACCTGTTAATAACTATTTATAGTGGCTCAATTATCTTAAAATACATTTAAAAAAAAACATACCTCTTTTTGAACAATTTCCAAAGAAGAATGAATGTAAGTTTCCAAGAATCTTTCAACATACAACTTATTGGAGAATTCAGTTAGTGTTAAAAACATTTGAAATTCTCTCTGAAAATAAAAACATAAATGTTTAAACATTGTTTCTACAAAGGTATGAAACATTTACTGAGAAACATGTGCAATATTTTCTACGTATGCAGAATTTAAATATTTTCAATGCTTCTTATAACTTGGGGATAGTGCCAGAGGACTGGAAACTGTCTAACATAATGCTACTCTTCAAGAAAGGGTTTAAAGGTAGTGCAGGATACTAGACCTCTGAGTCTGACTTTAGAAATTAGTAAAATTTTTGAAATGTCGATCAAAATCAGGATTATGAATATGGAGTATGTTAAGCAATAAATAAATACCTTTGTGCCGAGGAATAACAGGAAACGTTGTTTAGCACAAATGTATGTCTGAAATCTGTGTATTTGTGCTAAACAACAATGGATATTTCCTGTTATGGAGTATGTTGTTCAGTTTTGGTCTCCTTATCTCAAGAAAAATATTTCTTTATTAAAAAGAGTTTGGAGAAGGGCTACTAGGCAAGTGAGGGGACTTTCAGATTCAGACTATTATACCAGAAACCTGGAGCAAAGAAGAGTCAGAGAGAATGCAATTCAGTTGTTTAAATTTATCAAAATGAAATATGTTAATGGGTTAACTTTTTGCACAAAAAGTAGGACAAGGGGCTACCTTTAAGCTATTCAAATCTCAGGCTAAACTGGAAATTACTTGGAACAGCTTACCGGAAGAGGTGGTAATGAGCAAGGGGGTTGACAGATTTAAGAGAGCCATTATTCTTCAATTGGGATTGATAAATTGACTAGGACTAGCATAGGTGGGCCCTGAGCTTGTTGCTAGTCCTCACATTTGTATTTGTATAAATAAAAAACGACCAATATAAATTGAAGACATATACGCATATATGTAACATTCATTTCCATTTTAAACATGTTTTATATTACTACTAGCTAACGGCTTTGCATGATCTACCTTGAAAATATGTCAAGTGACGCATGTTCAACAATTAGGTTTCAATTAGAGAGAGAAAAACAAAATTACTGTAAAATTTCCCATTAAAATAATCTGATATAATTAAAAACTGAGAGTATCTATGCCAGAGCTACTTCTCCTGAATGCCAGTGAACTGACCATCGAACCAGGTATTGATAGATTCGTAATTTTTCCGTACCTACGTTTAGCTATTTAACATAATCCTCTGTACATAATTAGCGGAGATATCAATTAATAACTACTAATTACAATGCTTAGATTTCAACATAAAATCCCTATTTTTAAAAGGCTTTCCTCCATTCAAATTATTATTCAGTGCTTCATCTTAACTTTGCGGGTCAATGTTGAACAATGCTTTTACTAATATTTATAGCGTGAAGAAAATCATTGAGAAAAAAGATCTGTTGCCATTTTTTTTTCATGAATAGGGATAAATAAAATTCTGGTTTTTGTTTTGAGGCTCTTCCTGTAATCGCAGGATTTAAAAATTCTCCCTTTTGGTTAATTTTTCGTATCTGTCGGGAAATTTTAGATTATTTTTGTTCAAGTGTGATTGTCGATTATGTGCAGGCTTGCCAGACGTCCCGGTTTTCAGACAAAACCCCAGTGTTCCGGCCAGTTTAATTCGCGTCCCGGAAAAAGATAAATTTGATTACAAATGACCAAAAAGGTCCAAAAGTAATTAACTGTGAAGGATTATTTAGGATAATTACTTTATCGGTTGTAAAATTGACTTGAAAAATTAGTACCCGATTAGTTTGTGAGGACTTTTGCAAGATTAAAACCAAAAAAAAAAAGACTCGAAAACGTCCTACAAAATGAAAAAGGCGGTAACTTACTGAAAATACCATGCCTTGCCTTCAATCTTGGAGTTGAACCGAATCATTGCTTTGGTGACTCGTCTGGTCAGTGCTAATTCTATATTAGCTACCAGTTTGTTTAGCACTCTTGGTTTCCTGAAGAGGTTTTCCACTACTCAGTCATTTCCTATGCCGGGCTGATGAGTGCTAACAAGCACGGCCAGTTGTAGCTACCAGTTTGTACGGAAGTCCTTGACTGGAATGACTGAGCTAGCGGTGTATTTCATGAATTTCTGCCTTAGCCCTGGCTTCAGGGAGGTAATTTGCTGAAAATACCATGCCTTGTCTTCAATCTTCGAGTTGAACCGAACCATTGCTTCGGTCACTCATCTGGTCGGTGCTAATTCTATATTAGCTGCCAGTCTGTTTGGCACTCTTGGCTTTCTTAAGAGGTTTTCCACCTCCAGCTCAGTCACTTCCTATGCCAGGTTGATGAGTGTTAATAAGCACGAAACTGCAGTCTTCGACTGGAATGACTGAGTAGACAGTGTATTTCATGTGTTTCTGCCTTAGCCCTGGCTATAAAGAGGTAACTTACTGAAAATATCATACCTTGCCTTCAATTTTCGAGTGGAACATGCTAATAGGCACGAAACTGCAGTCCTCGTCTAGAATGACTGAGCTGGTGGTGTATTTCATATGCATAAATATTGTTTAATTTTTTGTTCTTTATTCACAGTGTTTTTCTTAACTAAAATAAATTGTAAATATTTACATCTAAGAAGTGAAATGTTCAAATTTTATCTGCTTACGTCATTTTTTATTACCCTTGTTTTAGGTTCATCATTAGTAACCATTTATTCATATCATGAAGAATAAATTGCCCTATAAAACACTCCAAAAATGAGCCAGGGGCGTGTACTCTTTTTAATACTGGCGACTCTGGGGGGAGGGGGCACTCCTGTGTCCCAGTTGAACACTTCAGAAATCTGGCAAGCCTAATTATGCATCACTTGACATAACTGATTTTCAAGGTAAACCGTGCAAAGCACGGCAGCGCAGCTAGTAATTCTTAAATTTCGTTAACAGCAAATCTTTACGCCCCGAATAAATTAAACTCAACCCTCCATTAATACAACTAACATCCTTGATTGTCTTTTGCAGGCAGTAAAAAAAAAAAAAAAAACGAGCTGATGTGTGTGAATCACATGACTTCCTTTTACTCCAAATTAATGTCATTTTCTCATTATTGACAGTTTTAATATGATTCAATAGTTTACTCTCTAAATATCACCAACAGTGGTCAAATTGAAACCAGATTTAAAGAAAATTTTTTTTTAAAAAATCGCCAAATTTGTTGCCAAGTTGGCTACAAACCGTGGCGACCAAAAGACTGGCGATACATCGCCAAGTGTCCGCCAAATTATAACACCACTTGAGTTTACATCGAAATTAACAATGACATACCTGCCAACATCTACTGGGAAAAAATCCAGTAGATGTTTAAACGATCCAGTGGATGATTACGATGGATTTTTCATTGTCATTTAGGGAAAAACAGGGATTTCTTATTATCATTCTTGTGCAACCAAATGTTCCCTACACCATATACACAATCCGGAGAAATGATAAAAATCCGAGAATCTCCCGGAAAAACCAGTAGAGTTGGCAGGTATGCAATGATTTCCCCCCAAAAAGGGGCAAAAGACTCCCTTTGGAGCATACGAATGTAACCAAAAAGGAAGGTGCACACTTAGACCCCACTAGAAGTCTACGTACCAAATTTCATTTTTCTAGGACATTCCGTTCTTGAGTTATGCGACATACATGCACACATACACACATACATACAGATGTCACAAGAAAATTTGGTTTAATTAACTCGGGGATCGTCAAAATGGATATTTCGGGTGTCTTTACGTTCCTAGGCTCATATCCACGTGTGGTGGGGTTAAAAAAAAAACCTCAACATTCATTTGGGGGTGAGCAAAATGGAAATTAAGGCCGATTTTTGGGTAAAATTTTTTTTGTACTTCCTTTTTTGTAAAAAGAAGTAAAAAAGGATCAAAAGGGGAAAATTTTACCTCAAAGCAAAAGCAAGAATTTTATTTGTTCACAGTCAAGAAAAGATGATGGCAGCAGACCTTTCTTCTAAATCATTGGTTCCCAACCGGTGTTTTGCGAACCCCATGGGGTTCGCGAGAGGTATGAAGGGGGTTCGCGAAAATAATACTGTAAAGGCAGGATTTTAACATGTTTGTTTGATACGAAATTTCAAGCATTTTTTGTTCATCATTTATTCATTTGGCTCTTGCAGAATCAATACTTTTTGGACGCGAATGGAAGCAAACTTGCTGACATATTTTGTAAATTTCAAGAATTAAGTCTGATATTACCAGTAGTGGGTTTTTGTCATTTTCATTGAGCATATGATAGAACTAGCAAAAATACCCGGCGTTGCCTGGATCAGTAATAATTATTAGAAAAAATCGTTACTTGCTTTTGTTTTCTGTTTTAAGTGAAAGAATTTAAAACACATCTTTTTGACGTGATTAAAAATCGAGTTTCTTCCTTACCCATAAAACTAAAATAGCAATAAATATAAAGAACAAAGTAGTATTGATTTAGAAACGAAAGCACTATATTTAAGCATATACAAATTTAAAAAACATGAAATTACTCTTCTCATGTTTAAAAAGATTAATCTGTTGATACTTTTTTTTTTAACATGGAGTCTAAAACCTTTTCTGTATGGCTAATGAAGTACGAAGTGATTAAAAAAAAGTAGCTGCGCTCGTAATCCCCTTATACTCGCTTTAGTTATTTCGGGAAATTTCAATCATTATGGCTCTTGGTGCGATTTTACCGAATTTGCGAAAGTCGTTTCGGGGTACCTTCGATGATGCTCTCCCATTCTTTCCTCACTTTGTAAAACGATATGATTATTAATTTTCGTTACAGAGATATCGTCGCCAGATGATGAGATATTTTTGGTCACCATAAAATGGCGCTAAACAGTTTCATCCGAAATGTTACCAAAATAAGTAATAAAATTTGGTGATTGTTTGAAATTGTGCAAAAAGGAAAACTAATGGAAGTTTTTGTGCTGTTTATGGATTTGCCTAATTTAGTTGCTGGATTATTTAACACAGTAAAAAAAAGTCTTTTGAAAATTCTTTGATTGGCGATATTTTGTTTACATGGTGAAAGCTGAGAAACATTATGACGTAGTCTTCGGCTTCAAAAACAGCAACGTAGAAAAAACTGCCAAATGCATCAGCTACGGAAATCTTTCTGCAAAAATTTTGGCGATCTGCTGGTTGTTTGGATAATGAGTAAGTGTTCAATCAGCATAAATAATAATAAAAACCATTAATTACATTAAAGTTACGTTTAAATGGAAAATCATCAGCCAAATCATGTATTATTTGCCAATCTTGTGCAAAAATCTTACTTCAAGATTTGACTTGAGAAAAGCCTTGAACAATCACGAAAAGCAAAGAAAGTCAACAATACAACAATTGTCGCTATCGACAGGGAGTTGAGATGATACACTAAATACTGTATTGAGTTGAGGAAAGCCTTCGAACATGGATCTAAAAAGCTCATAACTCGTTTTTTATTCTACTTAGAAATTTCGAACAGGTGCCATCTTCAGCAGAAAAATCAGAGCTTTCGATGGTCATATAATGTAAATATGTGCAAGTATTTTTTCATCCCAATATTAGAGAATTTATACAAAAATTGTGTTTTATTGCCCCCCTAGGGGGGTTTTGCCCCCCATAACGGGACGAAAACTACCCTATGTGTTATTCTGATGCATAAGCTATATTATTGTAAAGTTTCATCAAAATCCGTTCAGTAGTTTTTGCGTGAAAGAGTAACAAACATCCATACATCCATCCATACATCCATACAGACAAACTTTCGCATATATAATATTAGTAAGATTGAAGCCATTTTGAAAAGGTTCAACTTTTGAATTATGATTGCATACAAATGCTTTGGTTTTCTCTGTAGTTTTTGATCAGAAAACTTTATTAAATTTGATGGAGTTTTTTTTTTGGAGCATATGCAAACGTCTCAAACATTTATAGCTAATTTTCAATCTTCAATAGCTTCTGCATTTGAGTGTGACGAAGAGCTGCTTCCCTTGCGTGTACCGAAAATGCATAGAAGTGCGTGATACTGTTTTGTTGCTGAAACACAAAAACTTTTGTTTTCATATTACCTAGATTACAATGTACTTCAAACTTTTCAATAAAAAAAGAAGGGAACAGTTAGCAACCCAAAAATATCTCAGGAGGTGTTAAAAAAAATTTACTTATTAAAAAAAAAAAAATCCTGGGTGAAAATTTGCTACAGTGTGAGGTATTCAGTAAAAAATCGATGAAATTAGGTCTTGCAACTTCAATTTTCTTTGTATGTAAAAAAAAAAAAATGAAATTTGTGCAAAAAAAATTCTTTTGTGATAAGTACACATTTTTTTTTTTGGTAAAAATTATCTTCTATGTCTATCTCTTCTTTAGAGTGTATTATAGGCATTTTATTGTTTTTCAAAAACAAAATAAGATAAACAAGAATAACTATGCATTTTATTCCGCACATTTGCTATAAAGACAAGAAAAGTATGCAGCATTCAAATGATTCATGTACGAAGAATATCTCTATTAAACAAGTAGACTCTTAGTCCTTTTCAAGAAGATATAAATTTAGAGACCTTTCTAACTTTACCGGAGGAAAAAAAGATCTTTCAGTTAATCTGAGGAAATTTTCTAAAAGGTATGTTTAAACATCATTCTTTAATTAACTTCTGATTTAATGTTACCAATAAATGTACTATTGTGTCAGAAAAAGACATTATGACAATGTTTCTATCTGAAAAAAGATTTTCAACATATATAGGGAATATAGAAGAAAATTAAATGCTGAATTTAATAGAAGAATGAAACTGTCAGATATTTGAGTCAAACTTTGAGCTTCTTTGATCCACAACCATCCCATTAAGATTTTTTCAAAGTTGACTGAAGCTCAATAAAAAAATAACCATTGGTTTGTTTTGGTTGAATTTGTTTTTAATTCATTTTCTAGCTATTATTTTAGTTTGTAGCAATGATTGTCTGTTTATATTTTGCATTTATATTTTCATTCTTGCAATGAACTACAGAGCAAAATTAAACCAAAAAAATGCTCCCATATGTCATTGCGAGGGAGATTTTTTTTTTTTTTTGCTTGTTACACTAATTACTTATTCCACAAGGGGTTCGCCAACTTCTTTTGGATTTTGAAAGGGGTTCACAAAAGAAAAAAGGTTGGGAATCACAGTTCTAAATGATTTTATTCACTCCAATTTAAACTGAGCTCGTTGACAAATAAAAAATTTCTGATTTGGTTTTGATGTTCCATTAGTTTTAAAAACACTTTTAACTTTTTCCCTGGTGATTTTACAGCCTCATTTCTTTTTTTTTTCTTTGAAATTCCAAGGGAGTGAGTCAACTTCCGGGGTATTTTTTGCAGGCATTTGAATGAGACTTAAATCAAGAAAATCGGATAATTATTTCGGGTAGAAAGAGCCACTCAATGCCATTTTCGAATCTTGAACTTAAAATTCAAACAGTTCGGTACTTTTTTGGCATTTGAAAACCCCCCTACGTTCCTTCTTGGGTGCCCAAGTAGCTCCCTGCCAAATTTGGTCTAAATCCGACATAAACTGGGGATTTGTATAGGGAACATACACACATATATATTCTTTGTTTCATTTATATAGATGAGTATTTTAGCATACATTTTAAATAAACACTTACTTGTAGTTTCCTCAGACATCTTAAGAAAATCAACATTTCTTCATCAACTGATTTCTTATTTCTTTTCAAAAAATGAGCTATATAAATAGAAGCATCAATCATGACTTCGATGGAATGAGTGTCATTCTGAAAAAAAATGTATCAAAATCAGAAGCATTAAATATTTTACTTTGATTGTTCAACAAATCAATAGAAAGATAGCTATAAAATATATTATGAATGAGCAAGGAAGAAAGTTTGAGGCTTGAATTTATTAAAAACCTTTACTCACATACAATGTAGCACAGACTGACTTTGCAAAAAGTTAACTTAATATCATGTGCAACTAAATACATCTAAATTCTGTACATTTATAAGACACAAATAAACTTGTTTTTTCGTACAACAGACTTTTGAAACAGAATAGAGTTTATGAAATAGAACGAATTGAAATAATCATGTTCAAAAAAAATTTTAAGGGGGAGGGGATATGAGAGGGGATTAAATCTTATTTTTATGGAGGCCCTCATTCTAGAAGGGTGTACTTTGTTGCATTTAGGGGGATGGGGGAGCATTGCCCTTGAGGGATTCGCACCCCAGAAGTATATAGTATATTTATAAACTGTTTAATGGCATACTGCACTATAACAGTGTTTAACTACAAAGCTGTTAGTTTAGTGATGCAATCCTACTTTACAGTAGATTATATTGAGAATTATTTTCAACCTTTTGTGAAGAGTAGAATAATACAATGATCAGAACAATTATTCAGCAAACCAATACAAACAGTTATATCATTTCTAAAACTCTTACCTTCACTAAATATTTATCTTCCAAACAACAAGATAAATATGACATTAATCTATTGCAGCATTCAACAGCATCATCAATGGCAAGGGTTGACAACATCTCAATCATTTCATCAAGCTATTAATAGAATAAACTCTTAAAATGAAAAGTTACAGCATTCAAATCAAAACTATCAAAATATTGCTAAAAAAACGTCTTAAATAAATTTATGAAAAATTAAGGGTATTAAACAAGCCTAAATAAAACAAAATAATAAAAAGTAATTTGAAGTAAAAAAATTATAAAAAATATTACAGATGTTTTAAACTGAGATTCAGCTTATTTTATAGTAGGGGAGCCCAATGTGTTTTTGGGTATTTACTCAAGCAAGTTAGATAAATATAGTGGGGATACCTTACATCCTGTTGAGTACCTACACCAAACGTATGCCCTTTTTGTTGGTGGATGCGTCTAGGACAGCCTGTCAGATTAGTTTAAAAAAATTATCTTCAGATTTATTGAAGTGCATCAGATTAATATAAGGTGCTTTAATTACGAGCTAAAAAAATGTTCATTTACAAAATCTGATGATTTGAGTGTGAGGTAAGGGTGTGGGAAGGTTACAAAGTTACAAAAAAAAAATTCTTGAGCGGGGTTGATTTTTTTTTATTTTGAAAACAAAAACACAAGACTCGTGAGAAAAATATAATTTGCCAAAACCTACAAGCTGAAGTAACAAATATAGTCTATCAAGTATGGTAGGTGCAGTAGATGGGCGTAGAAAACCACCATCTTGGGGTGTTCAATTTTCAATAGATTTTTTCTGTATTGACCTTTGAGATCTTATGTCTTGGTTTTTTAGCCCAATTTAGGCTGTTTTTGAGTTCTCGTTTTCACAATATTACATATATATATATATATTTATATATATAAATATATATTTTTTTTTCCTCCTTTCCATTTTTCATTCCCTCTAGCTCCGCCGCTAGAGTTGCTGGGGAGTGTTTTTGCTGCTCCTGAGATAAGTGATTTTTTACTGTAATTGTTTATTTTACTACTTTAGTTTCAGTATTTTTATTGTATTTCATCATATAATTAAGTATTCTTGTGCTTTTAAGCCTTTTTTTTTTTGATTTACTTGCTTTCTTAAAGTGTTTTTCTATTCTGTGTAGCTAAGCCTAAATTGTGCTGATTTCTTGTTGTTAAGCCTGAGTGCTCTGTTTAGGGTGTAACTTGTTTATTTTAATTTACTGCTTGTCTTAGGATTTAGTAATATTTGTATCTTTTACTTCCAATGCTTTCTAATTCTAATAATTAGAATTATTTCTCCAATTTTGTATTGACTTTTTAAGTGTACCATTTTGAGCTAGAATGGGAGTTATATGCATAATGAAGGAGGTTAAAAGTGGTAAAGGGGACAAGTGGATTTCTTGTGACCTATGTCAGATGTTCTGCTTGTTTAAGGGGAAGGATGAGTCTGAGAAGGATTTTATTTGCACAAATGATATTGCTAATGTTCTTAATAACTTTTTTTCGAGTGTTTTTAACGATAACTGTATCTCAACAGTTGACACCAACAAGACACAAGCTATAGTACAGCTTGAGGACTTTGTATTTTCCAGGGATGACGTTTTACTTCATTTGAAAAAAATTAAAGACACTAAGGCTCCGGGGCCAGATAATATTTATCCGAAAATTTTAGTTGAATGTGCAGAGGAATTAGCAGATGTAATCACAAAAATTTTCAATGCTTCTTATAATTCGGGGACAGTGCCAGAGGACTGGAAGCTGGCTAACATTACACCGCTCTTCAAGAAAGGGTCTAAAGGGAGTGCGGGAAATTATAGACCTGTGAGTCTAACTTCGGTGGTTTGCAAAATTTTTGAAACATTGATGAAAATTAAGATAGTAAATTTTCTAGAGACTAATAATCTATTGACTAGTTTTCAGTACGGTTTCAGGAAAGGTAAATCTTGTGCAACTAATTTATTACATTTCTATGACAAAGTTACCATGGCTTTGGACAATAAGAAGCCTGTGGCTGTTGTTTACATTGATTTTTAAAAAGCTTTCGATAAGGTACCGCATGTTGCTCTACTTAGCAAATTAGCTGATATAGGAATAGGAGGGAAAACTTTCATTTGGGTAAAAAACTGGTTGACCGGAAGGAAACAAAGAGTAGTTGTAAGGGGAAATTATTCTAATTGGAGTGAGGTCTTAAGCGGGGTTCCTCAAGGATCAGTGTTAGGGCCTGTTTTGTTCATTGTCTTTATGAACGATATTCACAAAAATATTTCTGGGAACATGAATTGTTTTGCTGATGATGTCAAAGTTATGGGGACTGTAGAAAATGAAGAACAAGCAAATCAGCTGCAAGAGGATCTAGATCATATTACAGAGTGGGCTGATAAATAGGGTATGGCTGTTAATGTTGGGAAATGTCAAGTGCTACATTTAGGGCATGGAAATAAGTGTACAAGTTATTATTTGCAAGGTTCAGTCATTAGTCAGGCAGACAAAGTTACTGATGTGGGGTCTTAATAAGTCAGGATTTAAAGTTTAGCCAACAGTGCAGCATTGCTAGCAACAAAGCCAATAAGATGCTTGGGTTTATCAATAGATCTATTTCAAATAAATCTAAAGAAGAAGTTCTTCTGCCCTTATATAGAAGTTTGGAAGACCCCATTTGGAGTATGCTGTTCAGTTTTGGTCTCCTTATCTTAAGAAAGACATTAATGTATTGGAAAGGGTTCAAAGGCGGGCTACAAGGCTAATAAGTGGACTTTCGCACTTAGATTATGATTCCAGGCTTAGAAGGCTAAAAATGTACAGTCTTGAGCAAAGAAGAGACCGAGGGGACATGATTCAGCTGTTTAAATTTATTAAAACGAAAGATGTTACAGGGCTAAAGTTTAGCACTGAAAACAGGACAAGGGGTCATTGTTTTAAGCTATTTAAATCTCAGGCTAACATGGATATTAGGAAAAATTATTATTTTAGCAGGGTAGTGGAACCTTGGAACAGCTTACCGGAAGAGGTGGTAATGAGCAAAGCAGTAGACAGTTTTAAGAGGGCCATTGATCTTCACTGGGGATTATAAACTGACTAGGACCAGTCTAGCTGGGCCCAGAGCCTGTTGCTGGTCATCACATTTGTATTTGTAAGTTCAGAGCATGCACATAAGCAGTAAGAGATTACAATCCTGTTAAAGCTTGACCACGGAGAGGTGGCAAATGAATAGATAGCTGGAAATTGAATACTTCATTGGTTTGTAGGTGTGACATGTAGATTTTTTCTCAGCGGTCAGATTAATAATACCCTTCTAAATAATTGTCAGATCTTAGGCTACTATGACTAGAACATCAAGCTGAACCTTCTGTATGAAAATCTCACACGCTTGAGTATTTCAATATGATGATTTTTCTTTGCATTTTCAAAAATTCGCTACGAGTTTGCGTCATTTTCAAAACATCAGTCTTTTGAATGGTAGCATTTTTTAGGTTCACTTAACATCCGAAATAGCTGACACACTCTAAATTTTTTAAAAATATTTTTATTTTCTACCTCTCTAGATAGAGATTCATCATATATATATATATATATATATATATATATATATATATATGTAATATGAAAACTCCTTTGCTAGGCCTTTTCCATATTAAGTTCTGTTCACTTATATGTCAGCTCGTATGAGTCACAGACATTATTTATTACACACTTAAATGCTTCTCATACCATATATGGTTATGTTCTAGGCTCAGATAAGTTTTCCCTTAAAGTACCTACCAGACACTATTTTTCCCTCCAGACTTAAGCCAGCCTCTGTCTGCGGTGCAAAGCCCAATAATATTTCGTTATTGCAATCTGCTCCTCCTATATAGATCACGTGAGATCACATGATCGAGGGATAATTATCTGTAATCTTTTAATGATATTCCCTATATAAAAATCGTGGCGCAACTAAACAGGGGGTTAGTTAAGAGAAGTTCCTGCTGGCGTATTCTATGTAAAAATAAAGATGTTGTGAATGTAGCTTTGTTCTCTTCCTACGTGGTAGATTATCACGGCACAACACAGCAACTTGCGAAAATCAAGATTTGTAATAAGAACCGAGCGGCGGTTCTTAGAAGCCGGTAGGATGATAAATGAGGGCATAGCTGTAGCATTTTAAAATTTTTACAGCATTGAGTGGTTTGCGTAATAGGATTTTTTGCTTCAAGACATCGAAACAGTGTCTGTCCGAGTTAACCGCTAACAACAGTGAAAACAGTTCAGAATATCCGAAGAAAGAAAAAGAAAGTTTTAAGTGCAAGATAGAGACCAGAGACCATTTTAGTAGAACTCCAGCGAAGAATTTTCCGAGTGCTGGTGATTTGCATCTTTTGAGTGTGTGTGTGACCCATTCAGTGTGCGAAAGCATCATTAGGATCCACTTGCTGGTGATAAATTGTGCCACCATATGGCTTACTGTGCTGATCAGATGAAAGGGGCCTCGCTCGTTGAAAGTTCGATTTACAAGGATCTCTTATGTGTTTTTTTTTCTTTCGTTCAACTAAAATCTTGAGATCAGGCTGGTGATTGAGTTACATTTTTTTTTTAGATTTCAGAATATGTTATTTTTACTTTCTTGAAATAAGTATTTTCGTTTATATTGTGATTTCTAGGGAAAGGTTTTCATGATCTCTTTGCATTAATTATGGCTAATATGTATAATATTTATCGGCCAAGCTCTTTAAAAGGCTCATGCCGTTATGGTAGAATTTTGTTTGGTTGCCAAAAATGTTTCATGTAATGTAAATGTGTTTTCTGTTCTGATTTAAAGTAAGATAGTCTCTCTTGTGGTACTATTTTTATATGTCTTTAATTTGTAGCACTTGTTAAAATTTTACTAAATAATTTGAATATGAATGTGGAAAGTAGAAGAAATGCTTTAAAGTTTGGTTAAATTAGAGATAATGATATTGCATAGTGGCAAAACTAGTCAAAACCTTGAAATAGAAAATGACCCAGAAATACTAACTTCTAATAAAAATAATTCAAAAATGGAAAACAAAGAGTCAAATCGAAAAGATGCTGAAACTCAAGCTGAGGTACCGCCTGAATTAAACGTAAATAACACAGATGCGGAATGCC
This sequence comes from Uloborus diversus, assembly GCF_026930045.1. Taxonomy (NCBI): domain Eukaryota; kingdom Metazoa; phylum Arthropoda; class Arachnida; order Araneae; family Uloboridae; genus Uloborus; species Uloborus diversus. The sequence continues at coordinate 106,582,105 of NC_072739.1, read as the reverse complement.
AAACTGTTACTGAGAGAATACAAGAACTAAATTTAGCCGGGATTTCTGCTTCTGAAAATGAAGCAAAACAAAGAAATACGGGTAGCAATCCAGAAATCTTATTGTTTGAACCAGAGTTGGGAATAAATTTTTCAGCTTGGTTAGCTCATTTTAACCAACAAATGAACCTAAATAAATTAAACAATAGCTGGAAGTTAAAAAATTTTCAGAAATTTATTCGCGGATCCGCCTTAAAAATCTATATTAATCAATTTTTGTGTTGCACTTCTTTTCGCGAGATAATAGACATTTTTGAGGAACATTATTTCACCCCGATGAGTAGTTTCACAGATTTCCAGAACTTAAGATTCTCAGGAAACGCCAAAGAATTATTCTCTTATTTCACTGAAAAAGTAGAACTGGGGAGGAAAATAAATCTCAGTAACATACATATTCTAGAAGGGCTCTCAGTTGGGTTGCCGCAACAAATTAAATCTTTTCTGATAATTACAGATCCGCAAACTCCCACAGAATGGCTTCAAGTGGTCACTAAGATAATTAACGAGGTATCACATGAAATGTCAAAAAATGAATTTCAGACAAAGACACAACAACCTAGTGCTTATAGGGGACCTACCCAATTTTATCAAAACTGGGTACCGCGAAACCAAATGCAAAACAATTTTCAGCAAAACCCTAATTACGCTCACCAAAGTAGAAATAATTTTAGTCAACCACAGGACAAACGTCGTGTTTTAAACCAAAACGAGGAAAAGAACGCCCGTAAAAAACAAACAACACATTATACACTGGAGCTACCTCTTAATCCTTGTAAATTCTGCGCACAACAAGGAATTATTAACGCATATCATTGGGGACAAACCTGCATAAATAAACCAAATACCTCGACGGTTGAACCATTACTAGAGTCCCCGAATAAGGATAAACAATTTAGGGAAGGAGAGGAAAATTCAAATGAAGCATGACAATTACTAGTGCCCGGGTATATAGAAGGCGAAACAATCTACAAAAATGAAAATAAATTATATAATGAAGTGTACACTAAAAATAAAAGAAACTCGAGTTTGTTACAAAAGATTTGTTTAAATTTAGATACAGGATCAACCTTAAACGTTATTCCTAGTGTGATTGCAAAAACATTAAATTTCTCGATTGAAGAAAAAACAATCGTGAATGTTGAGCAAACCCAGGGAATTCTGACACTTAACCGAACATGCACGCTCCACCTTAAAGTTGGTAATATCGTTAGACCGGTGGAATTTTTTATTCTAGACACCGATTTACCATATGCCATATTAGGTTTAAAGAGTTGCATTCGATTTCATTTAGTCATTGACTGTATGAGAGGGGTCGTTATGCAGGATTGGAAAAAACTGATCACTTTTTCTGAGTTCGCACTAAATGATTTGTCTTTGCACATTTTGCCTGAAATCAAGGTTAAGGACAGTGAAAATAATGATGCTGGAAATGAAAATACCAAATTAAAGAAAAGTAAGCGTAGAAAAAAAGTTAACAAAACTAAAAGAAAAAATGTTTTAAGGAAAATCGAAGTGAAAATAGCATAAAAAAGGCAATTAATAGCACCAGTAATCAAGAAAGAGAAAAAAAGAAAATTCGGAGAAGCGAAAAAAATGATTCTCTTCATTTTTCTAAGGTTTCCGAGTTGGATTGCGGGGGTGGAGGCCTACGCTCACGTCAGTCAATCAACGGGGAATCGGAAAACGAAGAAAATGCAGATCTGAAGGAAATGCTCCAAAATTATGACGATATATTTTCGATAAATAAGTATGATGTTGGAACTATTTGAATTGAACCACAACGGGTAAGGTTAACATCAGACTTACCGGTGACATTAAGGGCGTATAAAACTTCCCCTAAACAGCAGGAAGAAATTGACAATCAAATTCGAGAATTGCTAAAAGCAAAAATAATAAAAGAGAGCTCAAGTCCTTATAGTGCGCCTGTTACCATAGTTTTTAAAAAAGATGAAAATAAAAAAAGTCGATTATGCATAAACTACCGGAAATTGAACCAAATTACAAAATTCGATGCAGAACCATTGCCCTTAATAGAAACACTCATAGATAAATTAGGAAAAAGCCGATATTTCTCAAAATTAGACATGGCGTTGAGATATTGGCATATACCCGTACATCCCCAAGATACAGAAAAGCTTGCATTTATCACTAACAGTGGCCTATATGAGTGGAATAAATGACCGTTTGGTTGGAAAAATTCCGGAAGTATTTTCCAGAGAACTCTGCGCCGAATTCTGGCAAAACAAAAAATTAAATTTGCAACTAACTATTTTGATGATATAATTAATTTTTCTGAGACTTACAGAACATTTAAATCACCTTAAACAAATCTTTGAAATGTGCAGGACAGAAAACATTAAGCTAAAAGCTTCTAAATGCTCTTTTTTACAGACAAAAATTGAATTTTTAGGTTATGAAATTTGTAATGGAATTGTTACCCCAGATAATAGTAATATTGAAGCTATTAAAAAATTGCAACCACCAACCAATGTCAAATCTCTTCAAAGATTTTTGGGGTCAATAAATGTGTATCACAAACTTATAAACAAGTATGCGACTATTAGAAATCCATTAAATCGTTTGCTGAAAAAAGACACAACTTGGTAATGGACAGATGAATGCCAGGAAGCGTTTGAAGTTTTGAAAAATTCATTAATTTGTAAACCTATTTTAAAAATATTTGATCCGAGCAAAGAATGTGATATTTGTGTTGACGCGAGTCAAACTGGTGTGGGAGCAGTACTGAAACAGCCTGATGATTCTGGTACCTTACATCCTATAGCTTTCCATTCCCGCTCTTTAAAGGATAATGAAAAAAATTATGGAATTACGGAGCTGGAATGTCTGGCTGTAGTCGATTCTTTAAACAAATTTCATCACTATCTTTTTGGTCGAAAAATTACCATACATACTGATCACGCCATTTGGCTCAAAAATGTAAAAAATTTAAAAGGACGTTTGTTTCGATGTTCCTTGTTATTAAGCATGTATGACTATGATATTAGGTACACGAAAGGTACCATGAATTTTGAGGCTGATATGCTCTCAAGAGACATACCTAAAAGTAATCTAAAAGAGGAAGATGCAGTAACAGTTACTGGAACCCAAGCTTCACATCTAATGCAATTGGAGGAAATTAAAGAGGCTCAAAAAAATGACAATTTAACGGGTAATTTCATTGAAATTAATAATATTTTATGCCTGTGTAGAAAGGGTTTTACGAGAATCGTTGTTCCATTCTCCTTAAGATATAAACTAATCAAAACTGTCCATGAAAATTTTGGACATCCTGGAATTCAAAAAACAATTAATTTACTTACGCCTGTTTACTATTGGCAAAATATAACAATAGACATAACTAATTTTAACAAGCATTGTCATACGTGTCAGGTAAATAAAAAACCTTGGCAAAAAAGATTTGGCCTGCTACAATCCATGCCTATGGTTGAAAAAGCATTTGATCTTGTTGAAGTAGATAGTGTGGCTGGTTTCAATTACTACAACTCCACTAAAAAGTATATGACATTAATCATTGACCATCATTCAAGATATATGTGGTCTTTTGCGTCAAAGTCAATTACTTCTGAAACATACATTAACTTTCTTAAGCAAGTCTTCAGCGTACAAGTGCCTGAAAGTATTTTGAGTGATAAGAATCCGGCATTTACGTCTTCCCATTTTAAAAAGTTTCTAAAGCACAATAAAATTAAACAATTGTTAACTACAGCTCACAGACCAGAATGTAATGGCAAAGTGGAAAGACTGAACCAAACAATTGTCACTCGATTAAAGTGCAAAGTAAATGAAACTTCTAAAAAAGTTCCTTGGCCTAAATTACTGGAGCAGGTGACTCAAGAATACAATTTGACTCCACACTCAGTAACAATGTTTCCTCCTTCATATTTAATGTATGGTATTGTACCTTTTGAAAATCCAATTAAAGAAGACATATATCCTCCGGTCGAACAAGCAAGAAAACTGGCAGTTGAAAGAACTAAAGAATACCACGAAAGAAATAAGATATACTACGATGCAAGATTTGTAGACAAAACTTTTAATACAAATGACACTGTCATATATGAAGAATTCAAATACCCTAATTCTCGAAAACTGTCTCAACCATTCAGTGGACCATATAAAATTCTTCAAAAAATTTCAGATGGTAATTATGAAATTAACAAACCGAATGCGCATATCAAAGAAAAAAAACAAACAGTTCATATATCTAAACTGAGGAAATATAATGTACCGAGCAACTTCAAGCTATCTCACGAGTGAAATAATATTATTGTTCATCTTTCAGCTAGAGAAGAAAGAATGTAGAGTACATATATTGAATTATGTAGAGAACTTACAAAAAGTATTGAGTATTACATAATTTTACCTCAAACTACAATGTCATTTTAATTGTACTGTGTTTTTATTAGTAACTGTAGTGTTATTGTAATGTGTATAATGTTATAACATTTCAGATTGAAGAAAAAAAAAGGAAAGAGGTTGCAGATAATTTCCCGTCTTCATTTTTTTCCCCTATTCAATCCTGTCGTATTCTTTGGGGGGAGGAGGGATGTAATATGAAAACTCCTTTGCTAGGCCTTTTCCATATTAAGTTTTGTTCACTTATATGTCAGCTTGTATGAGTCACAGACATTATTTATTACACACTTAAAATGCTTCTCATACCATATATGGTTATGTTCTAGGCTCAGATAAGTTTTCCCTTAAAGTACCTACCAGACACTATTTTTCCCTCCAGACTTAAGCCAGCCTCTGTCTGCGGTGCAAAGCCCAATAATATTTCGTTATTGCAATCTGCTCCTCCTATATAGATCACGTGAGATCACATGATCGAGGGATAATTATCTGTAATCTTTTAATGATATTCCCTATATAAAAATCGTGGCACAACTAAACAGGGGGTTAGTTAAGAGAAGTTCCTGCTGGTATATTCTATGTAAAAATAAAGATGTTGTGAATGTAGCTTTGTCCTCTTCCTACGTGGTAGATTATCACGGCACAACATTGCAACTTGCGAAAATCAAGATTTGTAATAAGAACCGAGCGGCGGTCGTTACATATATATATATATATATCCTCATCCTATATGCTACTAGATATCATCAGAATTGTCAGTGTCTGTTACTGGGGTTTGGACCTTTTTTGAAATTGAGCAAATAAGAACGGAATAAACTAATTCAGAGGATCCATAAGCAGCCAAATGTTAAATGAGATGCAGTTGCATGAGAGAAAAATTGTTTAAACAATCTAATACATTAAAAGGAGCAGAAAATTGATTTAACCTGAGAGCGATGTCTTAAGCATGTCTGTTACTGGTGAAGTTACTCTATATGGTAATTGTGTTGCATTATTTAACAATATCGCCAAACTGACAAAAAAAAAAAAAACTTTGTCACCAACTTGAAGACATTTTGCCAAGTTAGCAACACATTTTGTGGCCAGAAGCGTGGCGATGTATCACCATCAGAGCTAGATAATGTAGACGCACGCGCGCACGCCGTGCGCAGATACATCCCCTTGTGAGCATTATATGTAGTGAAATTAGACATACTACACCGCTAGTAGAAGTGAACTTGCAAAAAAAAATGTCCACAGCCTGAAGTTGGAGAAAAAGAAAAACACGTGAAGCATTTTTCCTCAAGGAAAATTTGTATTTATTATCTTCAAAAGATTTCTGAAGTTGACGAACAACATCTTCATTGATATTTAAAAAAACATTTAGAAAAATAAACAAATATTAGCCGCTATAATGAAACGAAACATTAAGTTTACGAACATGCTGATTCCAAGGAATATAAGACATTACCGTAATACACAAAAATAGGCCTAAAGGCGTTTTATAACTTTAAAAGTGACATCACGTTGTATAACGCCCTGCCAGGAGTAAAGAGCACTGGCAGACATCACGAAATCAGGATGAATTACTACGTGCAACACATTGTGGCTATGTGAGGTGAGAGAGAGAGCGAAAAAAAATCGCTCGAAGTATTTAAAGTCTTCACATGGCTTTCAAATTAAGAATATGCAAAATACAAGATGTGTTGCCAATGAAAGAAAGTTAAAGATATGTTGCCAATCAAAAAGTAACTCAATCAAAAAAAAACTTCGCGGTTATAAGATACAATGAACTCATGACTCGGTTTACCCAAAAGTTCATTCATTTGACTGAGTTATTGCAACCGATCGCACACATGACGTCACAACGTGATGCAATGTTTACATCGAAAAAGGATTGATTCTGCATGATGCAAAAACGTATTTTTAATGATTTTTTTTTTCCAAATTAAGTGATTCTTTCACTTTTTGTGAAAGTTTAAATTAAAAATCTAACACACCTGACGTGCGGATACATTCGCTGCGGAGTTGCACGTCGTCCGATAATTGTAAAAGTTCTTAAATAAAAGATAAAGATTAGATCAATTGAAGATCAATTTGAAACGAAAAAAGAAGTAAAAACAATATCTTTACTTCTAATTCGTTTTAAATTAATATTGATATTATTTATTTAGATTGTAAAAATTATTACAAGATGTAGATAGTTACACCCGCACCTACGGTGGATGTATTCGCTGCGTGCTCGCGCACCTCGCGATCATCATCTAAATTCTTACTGCTTATTTCTAATTTGTTTTAAACTGATAGTATTGTATTAATTTGTAAAAGTTATAAATAGATAGTATATACCCAAGCGCGTAAGGTGGATACATTCGCTGTGGGCACGCGCATCTCGCGATAATCGTTCAAGTTCTTACTTTTCACTTTTAATTTGTTTTAAACTGATATTATTTAATTAATTTGTAAAAAATACTAATAGATAGTATGTACGCAAGCACGTAAGGGGAATATATTCGCTGCTATGCAGATACATTCGTTGCGAGCACGCGCATCTCGAGACAATCATTCAGGTTCTCCTTCTTTACTTCTAATTTGTTTAATATTGCTAATGTAAAACGTAGTAATGAAAGCTAGATAATATAGACTGCTAAAAGAAGCTTAGTTTTAAAATTTTGAAATTTAGCTTAGGTCTTTGCATCCCATAGGCTCACATAATTGGCATGAAAATTAGTTCCTTGTAACCTCAAAGCATATACCTGTAAGTATTTATTTCTTATGATTAAAGAATGTGTTTTTTTTAATATAGAATCTGGACACTCCCCCCCTCCCTCTTTTTTTTTGTACGTGATAGACAATGATTTGCTTGCAGATACTTTTGAGTTGCGTGCTCAGATACTTGATATTTTTATCTGACTCTGATCACCATGTGCCCCCAATATATGACATCACTTCAGCATGCATTAAAATCCATACCAATTTTGCCCCCCAAAAATGTGTAAAGGACTCCATTTCAAATATCCCAACCTCTGTGAGCGATCACCCGTAAAGGAGCAATTTGGCTTCTCAAGGAGGTGATAAGGGAGGGATGAGTAGTAAAAAGAAATAATAATATTAAGCCAGCGAATATTGACATTGAGAACTTATATGAAACTGATTGTCAAGGGCTCAGACAAGAAATCAGAAGTTACAAAAGAAACAAAACACATACACTTATTATGTGAGACATTTGTAGTTCTGAAGATAAAGTAGTTTATACAAAAATGCAAACGATACCTTATTGCTAATTAAAAAATACTGCAAGTACTTGAAATGAATTTCGGCATCCGGACAACCACGATATGAGCAAATTATCTTTTTTGCATCGTCAAATGCAGATGGCCAATTCTTTCTAAAAATATACTTTACAACCATCTAAGAAATAAAGATAGTACAATCAAAAACTTTTATTTGTTTTCTAATATACATATGTTAAAATAAATATGGAAGAAATTAGATAATTTTTAAAAATGTTATTACTGGAAAATACCCATTAAACATTTCAAATGTCATCTAATTATTGACATCTTATAAAAGTGCCACACATTTGAATAACTTAAACATTTTCCCCATGGTAAGAGCAACATTTTCAAGCAAAAATAAGTTAAATTTAATGCTGAACAACAGAAAGACATTTAGTTAATTAAAAGTACTCGAAATTTTTCTGAGCAAAGGGCATCAAAAAGAGAAAAAAAAATTCTTACAGTAATAAATTTTTAAAACAAGACTAAGAAAAGAGGAACATTTTAAAAGTATATGCAAGCATACTGAGCAAAAGTAATTAACAACCCGAATTGCTGTCTAATTGTAAACTATTCAATTAGATAAATACATGAAAGGCAATAAAAAGTAAAATCCTCCTCTTAGTCAAAAATAATTTCTTCACTTTGTCTAAGACTTCCAATAATGCACTTAGCAGATGAGTTAGCAGAAAGAATGATTTCTGTTACTTGACAACTTCTTACAGAAATGTTAGTTAATGTCTAATTGCTTTTTGCTTTTACCATTATGGACTTATAACATTTTACATCGGAGGATACTTTCTGTTTTAAGCAGCCTTTGCATATAGCTTGTGATAGGACAGACAGTGATGTACAAAAAAAAAAAAAAATTAAACTCCACGATATGTAGATTTTCAAAATTTTCATAGTATGATCAGTTTTTCAGGTATTTCAGAGTTTATAATTATCAATGCCATATACTTTTTGAAAAATCAGCAAAGTAAAATAGACTAACATGAATTACTTCTGGATCACAGACATCTTGGTCAATCTTCAGATCCTTTATTTCATATTTTTTCAGTATTTCTTTTACTGCATTTCGTGTAGCTTGAACTTCAAAATCTTCTCGTCTAAAAAATAAAAGAAAAAAAATTTTAATTTCACAACATAACCTAAGTGACACACACATTTAAAGGGAAAAACATTAACAGCAAAAATAATGTAGTAACAGTTACTTACTTTTTTAGTTAATTCATATTTTTAAAATATTGTCTATGGCAAAAAAAATTGTATGCTATTCAAATTTATTGGTTATTACGAAGAAAATTCTCAAATAGAAAAGTAACCGCCAGCAACAAGTTCTGGGTCGAGCTCGGCTGGTCCTAGTTCATTTATCAATTCCCAGTACAGCCCAAGAACCCTCTTAAAACTATTCACCCATTGCCAAGTAACAGCTTCTTTGGGTTAATTATACAAAATGCCTTCAACCCTGTTGATGCAGCAATTTTTCCTGATTTTAAGACTACCTTGAGATTTAAAAAGCTTAAAACAATCTGATTTTGCCATAAGTGCAGAAATTTAGCCCACAAACACCCTTTATTTTAGTAAAATTAAATAACTGGATCACGTCAAAAGGGGGGGGAAAAAGAGTTAAATCGCATTTTGATCTAAAAACTAAACAGTATTATAGGGTAATAAGGTTCTAATTAGGGTCTTCTGCTTTTATATAGAAGTTTGATAACTCATTTGGAGTATGTTGTTCAGATTTGGTCTCGTATCTCAAGAAAGATATTTCTTTATTGAAAAGGATTCAAAGAAGAGCTATTAGGTTAGTAAAGAGACTTTCAGATTTAGATTATGATGCCAGATTTAAAAGTCTTAATATCAGTGGCCAGAGGGGGCTGGGCCCCCTCACTTTTTTCAGACAATAATTTATAACTTTTTATTTATTTTCCTTTTTTTGTGCGTTTGTGCTTGAAATTAAAAACGGATTGTACTGTATTTTCCTGCATGTAATCTTCGGCTTATCTATTAAAAAAAATGTAAAATTAATGAGGTGCAGATTATACGCTGCCACGGATTACCTCTGTGTGTGTGTGTATTTTTTTTCCTCAACACCAATGCATTGAACCTCAATATTTAAGGATCCGCCGAGACCGTTACCCTGCTTGTACGTTGCTTATTTTACATAGATTGAGTCTTCTTTTTAGGTGATTTAGGCTATGTAAAATAAACAACAAACAGTAAAGGAAGAAGCCTACATTTGCACAAAATAAACCTGTTTGCTCCTTTCCTTGAAAGAGTCTCTCCTCAGAAACCCCTCCTCCTGCAAAAAACATTACAAAACATCTCAACTTTCATTTCCAAATCTTCAATTTTGCAAAATTTCCCGTAAAAGCCACCAAATACCTTACAACATCGTTTAAAGTTGCGCTCAAAAATGGCTTAAAATTGCGTTTTTGGAGCATCAATTTCGAAAGATTGCTGCCCCTAATGTTACCAAATATGGCCCTACAATCACGATTTTAAGACTTCAATTTCAAAAAATATTCGGGCAAGAGCTTACAAACCTTTTTTAATATCATCAAAAAATAACTTTTTCAAACAGCCACTTATGAAAAATTTAAGTGGATTAAAATTTAAGTTCTGCTTTTTTTAGGACTTCAAATTTGGAGAAAGATTCCAGGGGGAGCTCTTGATCCCCTCCCGTAAAAATTCTAAAAGTTTGTCTACAATTGCGTTTTTGGAACTGCAATTTTGAAGAAATGGAGGGGGGGGGGGGCGGAATTGATTGCTATTTATTTTTCAAAAAAAGAAAAGAAAAACAATCGGGGAGAGTCCCAGAGCTCCATCCCTTACCCTAACGTCAATAAATATGGCCTATAACCGTGTTTTAAAGCTTCAATTTCTACAGCAAGTTTCGAAATTGAGAGATTTTTGATGAGCGAATCAAATTAATCAAATTGATGAGATTTTTTCCCCTATACCCCCCTCCGTTAAAAATTATTTTGTAGTTGCGCCAGTGTTGTATGTAGTTGTATGCATATATTGTTACAAGATTATTTTTTTTATTCAAAAAATACACAGAAATTAATACTGGTTTTAAATTACTGCTCATGGAGTTTTAAAGAAAATGTGGCAACTTATCAATAATTTGAAGAAAATAAAAAATGTTCGATATTTTTTTTCTTTTTCTGCATAAAAATTCTGAATCTGGCTCATGGGCTCCGGCAGATTCATATGCAGAAGGGTGCAACCGAATGCAAATAGCTAAGGATTTTTTTTACTAGTTTTCTTATTATAATTCATTAATTTTTTAAAAATTTTGTTTATACATTTTAATTTTAATTATTTTAAAGCAAGTACTGAGATGTATTTTCATTTTTTAAAGGTAATTTATAATTTTTACATATTTCTCTGATCACAATATTTTTTCCCTTTTGTAATATGGCCTTGCTTAAAATAAAATAAATTTTACTCATTCAAAATAATTAGTTATTAAAAAATGAATATTACTGTTAAAAATATTAGATTAATATTGTTTTTAAAAATTTATTCATATTTATTTTTAAAAGCAGGGCTGCGGAGTCGGAAGGAAAATGGCCGACTCCGAGCCCTGGATTTTGAAACGTCCGAGTCCGACTCTAAACTTTTTAAATTTTTTTAATTGTATTTTTTTCAACTCCCTCTCTCCCTTCAGGGGAAGGGGGAAACCTCTAAACAGAGATTGAAATATTAATTCCTTTTTATGAAAATTTCGCATTTTGTTTTTTATTGTAAACCCAAGACGCATACAACATTAGAAATTCAATTTAAAAATCAAATTTTCCAATAGTTACGAGTTAAAAAGTGAGATGACATAAAATCCCTTTTAAAAAAATTGAAAAGGATTACCTGTAATTTGCCCCTCCCCCCCCCTTTAATTTCTAACAAATACATATTAACCAAATCGTGTTCTTTCAATTTTTAAAAGCTGTAACTTGAGAGAAAAAAAGCTTTTTTTTCTAAATCCAAGTTCTTGAGAGGGGGTGGTTTGCCCCGGGTGGCATCCATCTGGTAGATGACACCCAAAGTTAATTTCAGAGTTTATAAAAAATATAAATATTTTAAATTTGAAAATTTTTGTGAATATATTTTAAATTATATTTCATCAATAAAATTTCAACGAAAATAGGGCTCATATACATCAGGAGCTAATTTTACACGAAATGCGGCGGTATACATATTTGTACAAATAGCTTTTACTATACCTATATTTCTTCTTCGCTAAATTTTTAATTTAAATTTTATTGGCTGCTTTAGAATTAACCTTAATATGAAGATTTTAAGATTAACTGCAATTATTGAGTGTTGTAATCAAGAAATCATTTACACTTATTTTGTTCTATACTTTTTATTGAGAACCAAATTTATAGAAATAGTCTTATAAAAGAAAAAAACATTAAATTATTTCATCAGATCTTTTGGATTCGTGCTTTCGCTCCAGAACTTCTTTGAATTTGCCGATCACTCTTGAAAGTTTCAACCTTAGCTACGGGCTTTGACTTACTAATTTGTTACGTTTCCTTTACTACTTTATAACTGAGATCGAACAAAACAATATATATTTCTATTTTTATTTGAAAGTGATTACTTGAAAATGTCAGGCAACGAAACCGTTCGCTGACAGTTGCTATTAGTTAAGTTAAAAAGCAAGCAAACTAGGGGACGGCTACAGAAAGTTCGGTAAGCACTCAAGCTAGCTGATTGCCATAATGGCAGTTATTTTCTCATTAGTATCATCTTACACACGTAATCAAACCAATTGGTAGTCAATTTTTAAAAAATGCAAGGAGAGTTAATAAAAAGGAAAGAAAAAAAGAAGCCCGGAGTCGGCATGTGTTCTAACGACTCCAACTCTGACTCCTTTACCCAAAAATCAGTCCGACTCCGACTCCACAGCCCTGTTTAAAAGCCAGGGGAGGGGGGAAGTCCTCCTTTGGTGGTGCAAGGGAGGCATACTGCAGCGCCGCAAAGCATATACTGGATATCAACGTGACATTAATAACTTTCGTGATGTATTTTGTAGTTTTTCCCTATCTGATTAATTTTGTTTTTGAAAATCAGGGGGTGAACGTGCACCACCCTGCCGGCAATCATGGACATTTACATGAGATTAATATCTTTCGTGATTTATTTAGTAGTTTAAGTATTTTGTAGCTTAGCTTGTGTTTAAATTTAATTTTATTTTATTTATTTATCGCAAATAATTATTTTAAGAAAGTTTAAACATTAAAAAAGTTTTTTTTTTTTTTGATTTCTTTAACCCAGGGAGGGGGGTGGGGGATGCGAGTACACCCATCTGGCCCCCCTACTTTTTCAAGGCATGATCCGCCACTGCTTAATATATATAGCAAGAAGAGTCAGAGGGGACATGATTCAGCTATTTAAATTTATCGAAATGAAAGATGTTAATGGGCCAAATTTTTGCACGGAAAGTAGGATCAGGGGTTATTGTTTTAAGCTAATCAAACCACATTATAACCTGGAAATCAGGAAAAACTATTATTTTAGTAAGGTTGTGGGCACTTGGAAGAACTAATCAGAAGAGACTTTACTGAGTAAGGGGGTATATAGCTTTAAGAAGGCCATTGATCTATAATGGTGACTAATGAACCGACTAGGGCCAGCTTAGCTGGGCTCAGAGCCTGTGCTGGTAGTCACATTTGTATGTGACTTTATACTTTAATATACAACTAATACAGAGTATAACTGAAGATACAAATAAAGCTTGCTAAAACAACTAAAATTAAAATTTTTTAAAAAACCCTGACTGAGTCGAAAATGTAGAATCAAGATGGAAAATTGAAAATCCTTTTAAAAGCCTTATACAGTAGAGTCTCGAAAATCCGAGGTAATTGGGGTTCAAGCCACCTTGGATTACTGAAAACTTGGATTATCTAGAAAATTCATAAATTCTGTAAAAAAATTAAAACTATGCACTATTCGAATGATGTAGGTTCATGCACCTTTTGCTTCCTAGTACAATAAAAAGAATATTGTCTCTACAAAGAGCTTCACCAAAATTGTAACATGAATTTCTTCTTTTAATTACCTCTAAAAAAATTTTGTTGAGTATTTTTCATGGTATCTAAAATGTATTTTTGGGTATAAATTTGCAATCAACCAAAAAAAAAAAATGCATTTTGACTGTCCTTGAATTGATTTTGGTACGTTTTGCCATGACATTTGAATGTGTGTGTGGGCAAGTGTACATACATCCTATAACACAAACAAAAGCGGTTTGTCATGGTAGATAATAATTTCCTGTATACGACTCACACGACATTAAATTGTGTACTTCTCTTGTTGATTGAAATCGGACATTCCAAAAAGGCTGTTTATATGTTCTTTGTAGAAAAACAAAATTAATTTTATGACCTTTTCAGTACCAAAGTAGCTCTGAGGCATCTGGGACAGGAGATTAACCCATCGTTAGTAATTAGTGATTATTTATTGCCACTTAGATTGATGCTGATACAGACCTCTCAACATCTTTATTTTGGTTTTTGCAGCTAAAAACGCTTTGCAATAGTGAAAAGATACCGATTTTTAGATTTTATTGCAAATAATCTTTTAGTCATTAATAAAGTTTACCATAAAATACCAATATAGCACCTTGAATTAAACGGAAACCTCCTACTTTTGAGACTTGGATTTTCGAGACTCTACTGTACTATTAAAAATCAATTACAAGTATTTTGCTTGTTAACAAATATAAACTGTCATTACATAAAAATTTTAAACCATTGCGTATTCTTTGCTTGACGGCCAACAATGAGTTTGGTTGTCGATCACATGAATAAAGGCTTAGCCGTATTTAAAATTTGCTCTACAAAAACATTATAATTCAAGTTCTTGTAACATGAAAGTTTAATACACATTCTATCAGACGCAGAACAAACTACTCTTTATTTTGGTACTAAATTTTTAAATATTTTTTCACTGCAAAAGCAGCAAAAAATCTTTCAGAGGTTTTAATTAATATCTTTGTTAATTAACATCATCCAAAGACAAAACCTAGCTAAGAACATTCTTGAACAACTAACTCTCATTTCAAACAAAAATTTTTTTTCGAAAATCAGTCCATCCGTGAAAGCGCTAGAGTGTAGACAGATACAGAGGCAAACAGACACGTCAAACCTATAACCCCCTTCCTTTGTGTGTCGGGGGGTTAATAATTCCATTACAAAAAAATCCTGATTGTCTAGCATCATTCTATAAGTAGTAGCTCACCGAAGTTTTCTTTTAAGAAACAGACAGAACTTAACATTTGTCAAATTTGAAGTACAATGGTGGTTTAGTCTACCTTACTTATAGCAATTTTGTGTAAATGAAGAAGGAAAAATGTACATTTAAAAAAAAAAGGATATTTAAAACCTAAAGACTAATAAATTTCATTTTTTTAAAGCTTAAAGTTAAAAAAATTGAATTTTTGACTTCTTGACTTTAAATTGTTTTTTGCAATCACAAGTGTGTGTGCGTGTAATGTGGGTTTATGTGTGTATGTAGGGCATAGAGGCTACCACCAAGGGTGGTTCCGCTCATCGAGGCTGGTGGACAGCAGAATTTGTAGCTCCACAAATTCTGCTGTCCACTAGCCTCTACGCATAGCATAAAATAATATTTTTATTTTCTATTACACAAAATCGTTATTTATTTATGTCAGAAGTCATCAAATAAATAAAAATTATTATTTTGTAGATGCTTGTCTCACTTTAAAAGGGTCCGATTCATTACTATCAGTGGCCCACTCAACTATCACAGGTGGGGATGAATGGGACAAATGAAATTCTTTAACCTTTTTATTATTGTTCATTACGGGTGATATTATTTCCAATTTCAGAATTTTTTATATGTTGCAGAATATATACTAAAACTGTCGTGAATATTTTTAAAAAATCTAAATAGAAAAAATTTCAAAGATGAATGAAAAAAAAAATCAAACGTATTACTATCCTCCTCCTATATAAATAGCTTCATAGCTTCACGAGGAAAACTAACAACACCCTAGCCTTCCTTTGCTATGTTGCTGAGCTACGCAGCATAAACTAATGAAAATATCTTACTTTGGATTACCAGAAACCAATCCTTGTTTCAAAAGATTCCGGACTTTGTCAGACCATGGAACAGTAGCTTTGTCTAAGATGACCAAAGCTGCTTTGTTCCACATGTTAGGATCTCCAATGCAATTAATTACTTCGATCCATCTATCCTCCCACGATTCCTCCACATTAGAGCTCCAAACCGAGAACGCTGATTGAACTGCATACTGAAAAGTGAATAAAATACCAAAATAAGACATTTTGACAAGAACATTATTAACAATACGATTAGAGAAGTACAGGATGCCAGAAAAGTATTGTTACTTTTATTAAATCATAAACATGCAAATATGTTTTTAAGATATTTTTATTCTATTATTTATTTAGTTTTTTCTTTCTTTCATTAATTTAAGTAAACAACTTCTTTAAAATATATAATTCCTTCTAACTCACATTAGTAGAATTTGCAGTGGCTTTGAAAAAAAATTAGGACACAATACTACAAAAATATCAGGACACTTGAAAAAAAAATTGTGTGTAGTGTACATATAAACAGATGGGGGACAAACTAATACGAGCACCCATGAAAAGACATGGTCTATTTTAAAAAGCAGAATGCGGATGTCACTTTGAACTCAAGTCTGCCACTTAAGAAAGGTAAGGTATCAGTTGTTCAACTTCAGTCATAGGTGATGCATGCACTTACCATACGTTCTAAAAAATTCCATGACTCGCCTGTCAGGGTTTAAAAAGATCAAGATTGCTGGAATATGGTGAGCTAGTTGCTGGATGACGGAAGATGACAACTATTTGAAAAGTTCAAATATTGTAATATCAGCTGCTATAACAGAGTACACGAAGTGCGAAATGTGTTGACTGTGAAGTTCCAGTAGCAGACGAAAAACAAAGCATTCTCAGAGGGAAAAAAGAGAGTTGACAAACATAATGGTCAGAAAACACACGCAATCTTTGTCCCAAATAACATCAGGTATAAATAGTCATCTTAAGAGTCCCATTATTCAGAATTGTCCAAATGGAACTCCATGCCTTGAAAATTTATAGAAGAATTGCATTTCCTAAACCAGTGAAGACATCATCATGCTTTTCAGCAACGCCAATGGTGTAAAATGCACAAAAATTGGACTCAAGAGTGACAACCAGTCGTCTGGGCAATCAATTTACACCATACCTGAAATACACCGCCAACTCAGTCAATTCCAGCCGAGGACTGCAGTTTTGTGCTTATTAGTATTATGATGCAAATAAGCACGAAACTGCAGTCCTCGGCTGGAACCGACTGAGCTGGCGGTGTATTTCACGTATTTCTGCCTTAGTTCTGGCTATAGGGCGGTAACTTACTGAATAATTTACACCATATTTCAGTCAATTAGACGTGTTTACATGCAGAGAAAGTCCACAGTGCATTTTCTCCAAAGTTAATTATTATGCATGGGGTGACTCCCTTATGATATTGGGTAGCACCTTGATGTGGTCTGGGTCCGCTATTGTATGGTCAATTAATTATGTAGATATTCTGAGAGAGGAGGTACATCCTTTTATACAGACTTTATTTCCAGGAAAATGACCACTGTATCAAGATGATAAGGCTTTTACATACACTCCTAAAATTGTACAAAAATGGTTTGAAGAGAATGAGGACAAAACAGAACACCTTGCTTGGCCCCATTCGTTTCCTGAATTGAACATTTACAAACATATGTCGGGACACTTGGAGTCTGTGTTTGTCATCATCCATCATTTGAGCTTTTGGAATTAGAGACTACTCTGCCAGGAAAATGGCTTTATATTCCACTAAATATTGTTCATGACCTTTATGAATCTATCTAACATTGCATACAATCTTTAGTTAAGTCAAAGGGTAGTCCACACACGACTTCTTATTAATAAAATTTTCTTTTATTTCGTAAATGCTCAGATAATTTTGTTACCTATCTGTATATCTACATAACATTGTACTTTATATTATCTCCATATAATCGCCTCAGAGCAACAGTAAGACATCTAATCCCAGGAATAACACTAAGATATCCTACTGTTGCTCTGAGACAACGATATATCAATGCAGGTGCTTGTATGGCTTTGTGTTTCCTGTGGTTATTGATATCAAGTTTACTGATGCATGTTTTTTTTATTATTTGTTTATAACAGAAAACATTAGCATAAAAAGATCAATATAGTTTGATAAATAAATAAAATTGACAGGTTCTGATTAAGAGCTATATAATGCTGATATAATTAGTAAGAATTTGGGATTCACATTGTGGAACTGCAACAAAATTATGTATTTATTTTAGACAGAAATTTATATTTCTAACATTCGTGTTTCAATTTACGTGAATTAAGTTTCCACTTCAAAAAAAATTTGAGTTTTCTAAAATATATATCTGCAGTATGAATTGTAACGGATATTAAAATTAAATTAACACATAAAAAGAAAAAAGACTTGGTACTAATATTTAACATTAAAAATAAATGAAAAATTATACAAGTAAATGCTTGTTCCTTTAAATTTTAGTACCTTCTTCAAAAAATTTAACTATTCAAATTTGAGCCATAAAACAAATTAGATATTAAAATCAAAACAAAACAAGCAAATATAAGGTAGCAGATATTAAAATACAGCTCTTAACTTTTGAAACGTATAAAGGATGAAAAACGTTGAAACCTCTAACTCGACATGTAATTTTCGGTAACGCGCATGTTCAACTTTGGAATATAAAAAATAAATCTTACTTCAATGTAATTTTCAAGGCAGAAATCTAAATTTAGTTCATTTTCTAAAGTATATGGCTGGACAAAACTCTTGACAGCATCACATAACAAGGGTAAATTTATTGTATCTAAAACTGCAAAAATTAGATCCATTTTGGACTCCTAGGAAAAAAGCACAGAATATTAATTGAATTAATCAGCTACAGAATCATCAAGCATTTCATCAAATAATAAAATGTAGCTTTACCTCAAAGTAAGCTGAGGGAACTGTGCAAGAAAAATCTTTCTTAAGTTTTGTGAGAAGCTCTAAATTTTGTGAAAGTGCAGATAAAGCTCCAATGGAAGAAGTAGGATCAATCCTTTTTTTCTATTAAAAAAACACATTAATTTGTATTAGTTAAAGTTTTCTGTAATAGAACTTATCTTTTGGTTCTAGGAATACTTTTCAGCATTATCAGAATAAACAATAAAATGATAGAGATTAATAAAATACTACACTAGATTATTTTTGGCAAGTTCAGTATTGTCTGACTTTCTTTGGTAAAACCTTCTGAGAATTTGTGCATACCTCAGATCAGCACTGATGTCATCAAAATAGGAGTGATAGAAGAACTTATTATTTTCCTTTTATCAAGATTGATTTAGATAGAGACATTTAGATTTGTATTAAATGAGGTGAAAGGCTGTAAATTGGGGGGGGGGGGGGAGGGAGAGAATAACTGCATGGTTAAAATTTACAATTTCAGAAGGTGCTCATCCTATTAAAGGTTACACCATTGTGGTCTATAGCAGGTATGGCTTCATCAATAGTGTACCTTAAAGTAGGACTAAAGTAAGGTACGTAATCACTACTACAGAGGAGAGTTTAAAAAAACATTTGTATGGTGCATACAAAGCTTGAGACTCACGCTCTTATAACACTGATAGGTAATTATAAAATGATGTTTTTACAGAGTTACAGTGTCATGGTTCACTGCGGAATAAATTATACATACCTTGCAGTAAAAACCTAAAAATCCTCATTTTTGGACTCACTTTAGCCTGACCCTGAGGTACCAAACACACAGATATTTTCTTAAATTGTCTGGTCCACAAAGATTGTAAACAGCTGTCATACTAAGATTTAAATCTTAATTAATTTTTATTTATGCATTGGGGGAAAAAAAGTAACTTTTCCACAACAAAGTCTACTTTATTAAATAAATAACTATAGAAAACACTTTCCAACAAGATGGTTGCCATAACCCCTCAAAATTTCTTTACAAATGTACTGTCATCAGTATAATAAGTGTTTCAGTCTTTCTGAATAATATGGAATGTTCAAATATAAAATGTTGTTGTTTTATCATAGTTAATAATTGCTATGTAGCTATGGGGTACCATTGCCACCAGAGGTTGAACTTCTTTATAAACATATAAGACAATACAAGAAAGATGTACAGTACATAGAGAGGAAGTAACACACAGGGCTCTGGTGGGAATCCAATCCACAACCTCTAGTATTCAAAGCAAAGCTTCTAACTCAAAAGCCGCTAGTCTCTGTGGCTCTAAACCTAGGATGTAATAATAAATCAACAATATAAAATAATGACATTGAAAGAACATTGATGTTTAGAAAAACATCAACCAAAACACATGTTGATGCTTGAATAAAAAAAAATCATCACTATAGTCGAAACCATCAACATTTAGGTCATATACCTATTTCAAAGTGTTTGATATTGTATTACATCAGATGAATTTGATTTAACAGATATAAATGACACTCAAAAAATTAAATTTTAATTTTAGAATTAGTTTTTGCATACTATCCTCTCATTTAAGGAATATAATCCAAAAGTGAAATGATATGAAGTGCATTAAAGAGAAAGCATTTAAATAAAAATATGACTTGAAAACGGATTGAAAAAGAAATGAATTAGTACATTGTAATTTTACTTACATGTATTCTTGCAAATGATAAATCTGCAGAGAGACTAATTTCAGCTTTGTTTGAATCATTCTGAAAATCTTCAATTAATTTCAAAAACATATTTAGTAGATTTTTTCCATTTTCTGGCCAATATTCCTATAATATAAATGCATATGATATTCACTAAAAATCTTGATGCAGATTCAAAATGAGTTTCATACATGGTAATTAAATTGTAGCTATATTTTTAATGACAGGAAAAAAAAGTTGAAATCTGAAAACCAAAAACTTTTGTAACAATTACAAAATTTTATTAACTGTGTATATTAAAGTAGGGAATCCCAAACATTTAATCAGAGTAATCCACTTTTTAAAAGTTAATTTATAGCATAGCTGCAAACATTGAAAGTTGAAAATTAGGGAGAGATAGGCATATAACTTGAGATTTTTTCCTGAAAAATTTTGACAAAAATTTGAGTGGTAAAAGGGATTAAAATATTTGTGCGGATTTTTAAATTAGGCCCGTACAGGATCCAAAATTTGGAGTTTGGAATTCCGGCAGGATACCAAATTTAGAAATTGCGTCTAATGTTATTTCATTTTTAAGTTAATAAAATACAACAACTTTTACATTTAAAAACATCTTTCAGACACCAAAGTGGTTTTTTTGGGGAAAAAAAGTAGGAAATAAGGAATCAAAAATTTAAAAAGTAGGAAAAGTAGAAAAAAAAATCACTTAAAAAAGTAGGAAGAGATAGGAGTAAACACACGTCAAGAGGAAACAAATTTAGCATCAATTTTATTTCTGAGACAGAGTAGCAAAAACAAAACGAAAGAAACAAGATGACAATCATCAGTATGAAAAATAAACTGATGGAAACAAAGATATTAATTAAAAAAATATGAAAATAAAATCCAAACAAAGAAACAACAAAACAGTAATAAGTATTTTAAGTGTGAAAGAATAAAATGCTATACAGTGATCGCAAAAAAACAGGGGCAGATGTTTGAATTTGAAAAAAAAAGGGAAAAAGACTGAAAATGCAGAACTAAAATAAATTTGTTCTTAAATATGGGACTTAAAATTTATAATCAAGTAATTAAACTAAATAAATAATGAAATAAGTAAACTAAAGGACTTGTATTATGTTATTAATTTTTAGCATTCAACATAAATTTTTGTTTCAGGTACGTCATTTATGAGGGTCAGTGGGGTCAATTTCTTCCCTCCCTGGCTTTGGAAAATTAATGCTTAACTATACAAGCTTGTGTGGTTTTTGTTGTTTTCAGATAATATTTGCATTCAGTATACATCCTTCGCTAGCCACCCCGGGGGAAAAATCAAAATGACGGGGCAGTTTTAATTTTAATCAAGCAATAAAAAAATATATATTGTTTTCTTCTTTTGATGATTTTTTACCTCCTTCTTGCTCCAAAATTTTTGTCACAGAAAAAAAATGGAAAATCTGTGCATGGTAAACATAACATTTTCATCAAAGACAAAGATCAGTTACTAATGTTTCTCTGTGCATAAAAGGGAAGGCATGTAGTTTCTCTCTCAATCCTCACCATACAACAAAAATATTCATTCAGAAAATGTTCACGAAATTGAGAGTGAGGGGGGGAGCACCTGGCATCAAAAAAATGCCTGCATATCTCTCTTTCTTCCCCCCTCTCTTTGATCAAGCCCGCTGAGTACAATACCTTACAGTAGATACACCGCATCAGTATAATTGCTGCACCCCAAAATGAGTAAGAGTCTGTCAAAAAATACTAAATGTTCAGAAATGCCGCATTGCCATAAATGCAGCACATAAAAATGATGAGTAACTCCGTGATATTGATGATATATCAGAGTAGAAAAAACCCATTAAAAGAAAAAATACAGTACATATTTGCTTGTGGCTCTTTTAAAAGCAATTTTTAAAAATGTGAAGAAACAAAAACGAAATCTCGCATTTAAACCTGGTTTTGCTGGGTTTTTTTTTGCAAATACTCTTTGCAAGGAAATAAAATTAAATTTTATAAATATTATAATCATGTTTACAATTTAGAATGAACAATAATCATATTTATGTATGTAAAAAGTTAGTTTCCGCGATCATTTTTGAAGTGGTCCGTTTTTGCGAATTTCTGTTATCTGTCTCTTTTTTTTTGTACTAACGTCAATAAAGTATGTACAGTGTACAGGTTTTTCATATTTTCGATTCCTTACTTCCCTTTTAAGGTTTTACATTGCTTTTTTGTTTAAATAGAGTTTCATTTCACTTGATATCAACTATACAAAAAATTGGCGAATAGGAAATTCGGCTTTTCCCGCACTTTTTGAACAGTCGTCAGTTTACTTTAATTAAAGCTCCTACCTAACACGTAAATAATATATAATTGCATCAGAATATGCCAGTATATATTTCTTTATAGTTTCGTTAAAACAGTAGGACTGAAGTAGATGCAATAAAAAGAAAAGTCGATCATAAACAGCGCAATGGCAAAAAAAGTCACTTATGAAAATTTAACTTTTAAACACACAAATGCAGTGGCGTTCCTTCCAGAAATTACTGTAGTCAGTCAATTAAAAGCTCAGGATCCGCTTGTTTCTTTTTCTTTTCAAAATTGAAACATGCAAAAAATTATCGATGCAGCATTGTAAAAATAAGAATCAATGCACAATTAGAAGTGCAAGACTAAAGAAAGAAAAAGCAGGGGGGAAAAAAGGAAAAAGTAGGAAATAAGGAGAGAGCTCTAAAAAGTAGGAAAAATAGGAACTCTTCGGGGTCTGATCTTTTAAGTTGGTTTTCTTTTATGAGCAATAATTAGCATTCTTTAAAACAGGTAAAGATTTAGGGAATTCAGAGAAAAATTGATTATGTTCTACAGCATTTTTTAGAAAATGTAAATTTAAAAAGAACGAAAATGAAATGAACATGTATTAAAAAATGATATTTTCATACTCGTGTATGAAAAAGTTTCGATTTTGCAATCTTGTTCATTTTATTTTACTGTAAGGATTTTCAACAAAATTTTAATTACAGAAAATTCATTTTATAGGGGATTTTGTTGTTTTGATGAAAATTGGAGAGATATTTACTTCATTAGGGAGTTCAGAGAAAGTATCGAAATTCGGGAATCTCTCAAACCAATTGGAAGAGTTGGCAGTTATGCTACATGGTCCCACTTCATCTCCAGGTTTATATTTATTCACTTGTGAGAGATTTCATTAATTAGATAAAGACATCATCAAAAAAAAAATTGTTTTGTTAACTTTTGATTTATTTTCACATAGCACACTAAATGCCATTGAGGTCTAATGAAGACCATGAAGGCCTAGGTAAAGTACAAAACAGTTTTAAAATATGTTTTTGACAAGCCTCAAAACAAGAGATATATATATAAAAAAAAAGTCAATCCCTACATAGGTCAACAAAGAAAATTTTTATTTTAGTTACTTATGCATATACATAGGACAGAATCACAATATCAGGTGGTGAAATAGAAAGCGAATTTTCTTGCAGTTTTCCATTTTCCTTTCTATCATAATCTCTTAAATCTAATACAAGAGAAAGGTTTTCTTAAACAAAAAACTAAATTTAACTAAATTTAATAAATGAATTAATATTTGAAAAACTATTAACATAAGATTGTTCACTACGCGTTTAAAAACATGTATCTAAACTTGAGAGGATGAATAAAAGGTATTTTATTAACAATTGAAAATATGAACAAGATATATAAATATATACAGGGAGAGTGTGAACTAATAGGAGGAATTGAAAAATAAATGAAAGATTAAATTGAACAAACTAAATTAATAACTGAGAGCAGTCAATTCCTTAATTTCAATGGAGCATTATTTCCTATTGTGTACAGAATAGCGAGAAATAATATTTTACAAACTTTTTCATCCATTTCCAAGAGTTTCACACGACGAATGAGCCATTCTGCAACATTATCCTGCAATTAAAAATTGGTAAATCAATCAAATAAGATGAAATTAAAAAAGGCACTTTACTTCAATTCTTGACCATTATATTTGAATAACAATGAGTCACATTCAACCAAAATATTTTACTAAGTACTAATAGAGGCAAGAAAGATAATGCATGCCAAAGTAATTAAAACAAGTATATTATAAGGAAAAACAAAATTAGAAATGGGGAAAATTTAACCATTTCAGAGGAATTTTAAAGAATGTAAATAGTTTTGAATTTGGTTAAACAAATTTTACTGTAACAAACAAGTGATACAAGTGCATTAATAAAGTAATGAAAGTTAAGTCAAGAAATTCTAATAAGCGCTATTCTTATAAATATTAATAATTTATAAGAATTGCATTTATTTGAATTTTTTGAACATTTACAACACACACATATACAAAAAAATAATGTAGCATGCTTTGTTCATTAATGGCATTAAAAAAAGTTATTTCTAAATAAATAGTGCATGAAGCTACTTAGTAATAACATGTTAGCAAGAAATAAAAGCTGTATTTAGAAAATAATAATCATTATATCTTAACATTATTAAAGTATGAGACGTATGGAACTAGGGATTTAACCAAAATGGTTACTTCAAACTTGTAATAACTGTAAAAGCTTTAGCTAGATGTTATTTTTTAATTCAAGGCCTTCAAATCAAGAGAACTAGTTATTAAAGAATGCTTTAATACTGAAATTAATTCAACAAAACTTTTACAGAATTTTAGACAAAAGTTCTTGAAACCTAAATCTGTAACATAAAAAGCATGTGTGAATCAATCTCTTGAGGAATGGCGTGTGGAGCACAAAGCATAATTATAAGGTCAAATGCTCTGAAACTGAGTTTTGATGCATACTTACAACATTTAAGCTTAGTTTTATGAAAAGCTTCACACAAAACCAAGATTTCAATACATTAGCAACAATTTTACAAGCTACTGCTTCCCTTCCGCTTCTGTTAAGAACATGGGGTGAGCTATTGAATTCCTATTTTTTGTGCCTGTGATACTTTCGAGTTAAGGTGTTCAAAGGAAATGCACAAAAAAGTTTTAAATATACCCATATCATATGCTTGAAATTTTTAAATATATCAATTTATGCACTAAATGACAGCACCAAACTATTTTTAATGTAACTGGAGATAGTTTATTTTAAACTTCACGTCTACATAATACTACATAAATATATGTATGTGTGATATGTATTTCATACGGTTAGCATTGCTATTTATGCTCTTTGTACACATACATGGTTTATGTTTTGTGATAAAATATTTTTTAAATTGTCCACTAATGG
The DNA here is from genome assembly GCF_026930045.1 of Uloborus diversus. NCBI lineage: Eukaryota > Metazoa > Arthropoda > Arachnida > Araneae > Uloboridae > Uloborus > Uloborus diversus. The sequence goes on along the minus strand of NC_072739.1, from coordinate 106,556,458 downwards.
TTAAAAAAATGAATATAGCACCAACACATATTTCAAAACTTGATCACTCACATACCAAGGTTTACTACTTTCACCCCTGCCCTCAATTGCAACACTACCCCAATTTTTCTAACAATATAAGCAATGCAATAAAAAAGAATGCGACTGCCCTTTAACCCACTTAATAAAACTTATGATTCAATTAACAATTCAGTCTGTTTCAAGTAACAGCATCTGTCTGACAAACTGTTCTAAATGCCTCAATCCCAAAAGCAATACATAGTCAAATATGTCACTATCTTTAGTTTCCTACGAAATAATCAAGTTTCTAAATTGCACAAAACTTACCATAATTGTGATATTAGTTCACCTTTATAGTAAATGAATCTTTTTACATTTGAGCAATATTCAGACAAATATGGAAATTATGATTAATATTTTAACTTTAGCAGCTTTATTTCTTACCATTCTAACCATTAAGCCACCTCTAAATCAAGTTAAACATTTAGTTTCTACAATGATTAACCCCTTACATTGATCAATGTAATCAAATGTTACAATTTTGTTTTTAGAACTAAAGAAACAAATGCAAAAAAAAAAAAAAAAAATCAACATCTCTTACTAAGATCTTTCCTCAGATGTTTGGAGTACTTAATGTCAATTATTAACTTTTTGCCATCTAAAACATTTCCCTCAATATTAAATGTATGTACCAAAAGTACAGATGTTATACTTACTATAACAGAAGGAAGTCTTAGAAACACAACTGGAAATAAATCTTCTTCTAGGAACTGCATTAAAAAGTTTGATGTAAGGTTGTATGGAACCTTTTCTAAAATATTCATAACATCATCTTCAGTAAGAGAAGAAAGTAGTTCATTCTATCAAAATGAAGAAAAGATTAAATAAATAACTTAGAAAAGGCTGAAGTGAAAACCAATTCAGTTTAACCACTTTTGTATTCAAGGAACATAGGTTTAAAAATACTGTTGATCTGTTTCTTTGCAAAAATTAAAAAAGATAACTCTTTGAACAAGTTTGAAATTAAAAAAATAATTATAATTTTGCAATCAGTAAACATTTTGCTTTCCATTAAAACATTAAATTTTTAACAAGAAACCAGCAAGATAAAATGAGCTCATGATAAAAAGCAAGCAAATTACTGTTTATTCTAAGCTGTGTGAATTGCTTCCAATATTTATAATAGGACAAAAGATTGTTATAAAAAAAAAAAAAAAAAAAAAAAAAACAGAATAGCATACATTTGAAGAGATAAGGTGAAAAATAATGGTTAGGAAAACAAATCGAGAAATTAAAATGAAGTTAGATTTTTGTATAAAACATAAAAATGTCCATAGAAGAGGGTGGCTCATTCCTCTTCTGCATCATTGTTTCAGGTTACATAAACCTTCTTTCTTTTTGCAATAATGAAGAGTGCTTGTCAACTTGAAATTAGTGCACACAATTATTTTGTATTTTGCCGTGGTATAACACTGTTTCAAAAATATTTTTCCACAAATAATTATGCCAAAATTCAGCTAAGAGTTACCAAAATTTTACTTTTGATTCATGTGTCAACACCTTCCAACTAGTAAATTCAAATTCGACAATTTATGCAGTGTGATTTTTTTTTTCAAGAAGTCATTTAAAGAAAGGATGACAACTTGTTACAAATTAATGCTTTTTTACCATTATCCCAGTAACTGGACAAAAGGGCACCTGGACTCGATAACATCTGGAAAATTTGATTCCTCTGGGAGATAAAAGATTTAAGTTTTAACTTGTGCTTTTGGAGACTACAAATGGAAACAAAGTTATCACAAAGCTTTTTAAGTGACTGCAAGTAGAACACATTCATGCGATTTTACTACGTAAGTTCATATGAATTTCATTCTTGCTTTTTCATTACAATTGTAGTACAGAAGAATTGAGAAAGTTTATAAATAAGACCTAACAGGCATTAGATAACTTGTTTCCTCTTGATAAGTTTAGTTCCATGAAATTAAATTTGACCATATTCAATGTACTTTCTCATAATATACATCCCTTGATTCATTTTTTCCAGATATGTACTTTTTACACTATGCTTTTAACTTTATTAAAACAAAGCCAAACATATGTTCATATTTGAAATCTTCATGGCAGAGTTCCTTTTTCAAATTTTAACATTTCCGATAAAATATTGATTTTCTAATTTTAATCTTACATCTTTTCATGGTAGATAATAAATTCATTCTAGCTATGGTTTAACAGTACAACAATTACATAAGTGTTAGAAAAATCACTAACCCAGTATAATGTTGCCCAGACATTTGGCTTTGTTTCTTACCTTATGGCATTTCCATACAAGTAAAGCCTTCTTTAAGTGACCAACTGCTAGTTGTGACAAAATATATTCCAATAAATTTTTGGATAAAAAATCTTTCAATGTCATACTGAAAAATAAACTATTTTAATGTCATACTAAAAAATAGTTATTTAATATAATACAAAAATTGCATTTATTTCCAAAAGCAAGTTTTTTTTTTTAAAAAAAACCTTCACGTAATTATTTTTGTATTTTACATGTCTTCGGCAATGAGCAGCATTTCTATTTGATAAATACATTTTTATTTTTGGATGCATGCATGGTTGATTTATTAAAAATGGCACATAGGTTGCTCATTTTGCCCCCTTGAACCTTATATTAGCATCAACATGCCTATAAAGAAAATCTCATCTCTAACACTGATTCACACTCTGTGTGTGTGGTATGAATACCTCAAAACTAAATTATGTTCCACGAACCTAACAATATTGCTTTAATTTTCCAAAAATTAAGTAAAGAGCTAAATAGCAAACGGCACGACCTTGAGTGTCACAGATCTGAACAAAATTCTGGATTTAGGTATATACCCACTAGATATGAACCCAGGTAAAGCGGTTCGACTGCATGGGCCCTAGTTCGGCCGTAATGAGGGTTCAAAGTTTCTAGTTTGGCTCCAGAAAAGTAATGGTTTTTTCTTTGAAATTACCCTCCCCCTCCCCCTTCTTGATATTGCATTGCAGTATCGCACAACTGAATGTATTCACAGTATAGAGTAAATTTCACTGCCCCAAAGTTGTACTAACAAGAGACACAACAGATGCTAGGAGAGCAAATGTTGTGTCAAAGTTTTAAACTCCAAAGAAAACGCTATCGCTGTTCCGGAGCCAAACAAGCAAATTTAGACCCTCCTTGGTGCCGAACTAAAGCCTATGCACTCAAACTACTTAACCTGGGTTCATATCTAGTGCAAACTGACCTAAATCCAGAATTTCATCCAGATCTGTGACCCTCAAGGTTGTGTCGTTTGGTAGTAAGTAAAAAATGTAGCTCTTTTTACACTGAAATATGGCTGTATTTATACTCTAACGTGGCTATCTTTATACTCTAATATAGTTATGGAAAATGAAATTGTTCAGTATAGGATTCTTCTGCAAAAAATATACACATATATGAAAAAACTATGAACTTTGAATTTTAACCAAAACAAAATCGCTTCTTATCACATACCAGATAAAACAGATTTCAACATTTATCAAATATTTAGAGAGATTATTTCAATATCATTAGTTAACTACATGGATATACTATTCACATTGGTTTTTTTTTTTTTTATGGTTTTTAGAAATGTACCTGAACATATGAATTACTAAATGGGTCGTAAAAAATGTTTTAAGTAATAAAATATATTAATGTGTACTCAGTGCAAAAAAGTCTTCAAATAAAACATAACACAATTACTTGGCTTATTTCAGCTTTCAAAACTTTAAAATTTCTTTGCTTAAACTAACTTGTTTTTTTCTACATTTACAGAGCACTATTATTATAGGTGATTTAAACAATAAATGTCACTTGATTCATGTACAAATTGGTTTATCTTTGTATACCTTAAAAACTTGTAAATGCAATGAAAATAGCTAAAAATATATATTTTTCAAATATATCTTTTAAATGTCAAGTATGTTTAGAAATGTAAAATAAGTAATATCTAAAATCCTTGAAATCAGTTCAAAAAATTGATTAAAAAAAAAAAAAACTCCAATAAAAAAACCTGATTTAAATTCAAAAAATTACAAAAATCCAGAACTCAAATCTGTGTTAAAGAATTTTTATCACAAGACAGAGAGAATAAAAGCAACAAATTTTTAACTGATTACAATTAGAAACAAAGAAGCCTTCGGGATTTTTTTCATTTTTCTCCAAAAAATGTAAAGAGATAATCCAGAATGATGCTATCATGAAATCATACATAATAACAACTAGCAATAAATCATCTTTAGGAATACATTTTGCATTTTATTAGTTTGATAAAATCGTTTTATTTTGAGCTTTTGTTTTAAAAAAAAAAAAAAATTGTAAAACACATTTTACGAACGAAAATTTTTACTGCATAGATTTTAGAATTAAAATAATTTTGAAATATGCACTGATTTTTTTTTTTAAGCAGGTAAACTCAAATAACATTAGTTGTAAAAAAAAAATATATTATTTTCCAACATTACAAATTAAAGGCAGATATATCCAAAGGCGCTCATATGCAAAATTGTAAGGGGAGGGCTCAGATATTTTCCCCATGGTTTAGCAGGATATTTTCCCTATGGAAACCGATTTCAGGACAGGTTAGAGTCTTTAAAATTCAACATTTTTAATAACTTATTAATTAATGGCTGGAGAAGCAATGTTTTAACATTTATGCAAAGAAAAAAGTACTAAAAGCAAAGAAGTTCTAATTTCTAGGGGGGAGGGTTTAAGCCCCCACTTGCCCCGTCCTTGGATACATCTAAAAAGAATTTCATTGCAGAGTAAAATATTTAAAGAGATAAGGGAGCAAATGGAAAAAATAATTAAACAAAGAAAACTTTTCTGACAATGATTCTTCAAAGAGAAAAACATACCTCAGTGAAAAGGATGCTTCTAAAAGTTGAAAAGTAACCAGTTTGTTCAAACTTTTATTAACCTGTAAAATTAAAACGGTTTCAAAAAAATAAGTTCTGCAATGCATTAGACAACAAATTAATCTTTTGCATACCGCATCAGACACTCATCCACTAATTTTATTTATACATATTTGACTCATAATTTTTTTCTAAAAAATAAAAGCTCAATAAATGGAGAGTTTAAAGTAAACTGCCGAATTAAGATAATATATTAGTCCCCACTTCGTCCGCATGGAAACTGATTGACTATGTATCTGTGTAATGTCCCTTAAGGGGGTATTCTAGTCTAGAAATTCAAAAAAAAAAAAAAAAAAAAGATCCCCCCCCCCTTTATACTCTCACAGTTTAGAACTTTAAGAATAAGTTTCTAAGAGGATTTATGGAAGTTCAAATTAGTTTTGGAGTTACAGTTAATCTGTTAAATTAAATACTTTTGCTGAAATGAGACTGCCAACTTTAACGCGTTTCTCTCAGAACTAGTTTTTTCGCTACGGTTGAGAAGATATCTCAAGTTCTAGTGCACCGATTTACTTGAAATTTGGTACAGGTTTTCTTAGTACTATCAAAATTGTCTCTAAGTAGGAGTTTTGGCAATTTTTGATTTTTATTATTTTTAAAAAATGTCGAAGTCAAAAAAGGAGCCAAAAAAATGAACTTTTTTTTTTTTTTCAAAAAGATGCCATTTTATGAAAAAAAATTTATTTTCGAATTTGCTATGTCCAGACAATTCTACATCCTTGTTTAATAAGAATTAACCTTAACTTTATGTTTCAGATCCCTCGTAGGATTGGAGTCATCTCAACCAGGAGACCCCTCCTTTTTTTAGAGTCCCCGCTTTGCCAACCTCACCAACTTTAATTTTGAATTTTTTTTCAACTATTATGCATTTTTATACTTTTAAAGTATCAATAAAAAACTGATAAAAATGAATTACGCCCGTAAAATCACCTTAAAATCAAGCCTCTAGACTAAAATATCAGCTTAACATCAAAACAATTGAGGCAGTGAGAAGCAAAGTGATGTAAGTGGCAAAATTAAAAATTTGGAGATAACCAGTACACATGGTAGGATAAACTTTCCTTTGTCTTAGGGTCAGAGATAGTACTAGTAGCCTTGGTAGGTTCTGTTATACAGCATGATTTAGAAAAACTTATCAATGAAAGTCTACCTAGGACTTTATCTTTAACCGTATTTTATACTCAAAACTCGAAAACATCCACTTACATCTTTTTGCTTCTCACTGCCTCAATTGCAGTTTTTCTAATCGATTTGCATCTTTAACCAACATTCTTAAGAAAATTTACAAGTGGAGCCAAATACAATTATTTCAATTCCAATCTCATAATAAAACAGATAAACTTCAGATTATTTGGTAGGACAGTTGAACTTTGTTTTACCAAGGGCAGTTTGGAAGTTGATGTCTGGTGCATGGAACAAGTTTTGGAAGTTTTATGATTAAAAATTCATTTATTTTACCCATAATTTAAAGGACGGTATAAAGATTGTCCTCAGCAATGTATTTTCAAGAGACATTAAATTACCTTCCTTAATGAATAGTCTCCGTTTAATGGGAGGTATAAGTAACCTCTTTACTCTTCACAAACTACCACCGTGTTTTGCACACGCACATGATTAACTGCTAACAGCTGCTTGTTATGAATGTCAGAAGTTCCTTTTTTTTATTTTACAAAGAAAAAAAAAAGAAAGAAAGGAAAGGAAATTTAAATTTTTGACACCTTGAATTCAAATTATGTTTTTTGCAATTAAAAAAAAACATATTTTCTTTTGAGAAAACTTCTAATTTTTTACATAAACATTTCCATACCAGACAAGAAACTTGACTTTTATTTATTTGTCGTCATTGAGCAATCACAAATTGCTCATTAAGCTCAATTGACCAAGTTTAATGTTGCATTGATTTTTCAGGTTACCATAATGAAAAGAACAAGTTTAGCTCGTTGTTTTAATATTTATTAAGAGGACAAATTTTTGTCGCTGTGATTGTAAATCATTTGTATTCAGTCAAGGCTTAACTTAAGCAGATTTTACTTTTAAAAAAATAATAGTTTAAAAAATTAAAAACCCTCATTTTTGTAGCAATATGAACTAAAAAGTAAAAAATAATCTTTGGATGTTAAGTATGATAAAATAATTGACCAAACAATTAAATTTAATGTACAAAACCATGGGGTGTTGTCTATTTACACTTTTGCAAGGACAAAAAATGGAATAAATTTAAGACAATTGATATGAAGCCCCCCACACTTTTTTTACATTAGAGTTAATTGTTTGGTCAATCATTTTATTATACTTAAGATCCAAAGATTATTTTTTACTTTTTAGTTCATATTGTTGCTATAAAAGTGTTTTTTTATGGTTTTTTAAACTAGTATTTTAATTTTTTAGTTTTATTTTTTTATGAAAAATATTTATTTAACGTATCTCAAGATTTTATACATTCATGACTCCCCCCCCCCCCAGGCTTAGCAACATTTGAAACAGGGATCTTTTGAACTAAACAAATAATAATGATACTCTTTAAGGTGTAACAGTCAAGCTCTAAAAACGTCCAAATGCTCTGATAAATTGCGTGTCCATTGATTGTCTAATCCAGTTAATCCATACCAGACATCAATGTATATGAGTGGGAATTATATTTATATTACTTTAAAAATTTGAGATACATTTTAATAAAAACATACTTCAACAATGACTGTGATCAACAATAAATTTTCCTTTCAAGGCTTACCTACTTTTGGCATGAAATTAGTTAAAAACAATTATAATTCACGTTCAAATTACCTTGGAAAAATGGGACAAATTTTATATGATGCAGAAAAATCAAGGATTATATTAAAATATTTTATCTATTGTGAATTAATTCTAATTTTTTTGAGCATTTTTCTCCCTTGTATTAATGGATTTATGCAGAAATATTGATTAAGATTAGAATGAACAAATAATTAATAGTTAATTAAGAAATTTGATTATAGAATTGCATTGTCATTGCGTCTGAGGTCGCATGACAAACTTCAAAAGAATCCGATTGCCAGAAGTGAGTGAAATTTGAGTTTCAAAATTCAGTTACAAGATACATCTTACTACTATTGCAAATGCGAAAGTTTGTCTGTATGGACGGATGTTTGTTACTTTCACGCAAAAACTACTGAATGGATTTTGATCAAACTTGACAATAATGTAGCTTATGCATCAGAATAACACATAGGGTAGTTTTCATCCCATTATGGGGGCGATAAAATACAATTTTCGTATAAATTCTCTAATATGGGGATGAAGAAATACTTGCACATATTAACATCGAAAGCTCTGATTTTTCTGCTGAAGATGGCACCTGGTCGAAATTTCTAAGTGGAATAAAAATCACGGCACGTAATGACATTTTTCTTTTTGAATTCATCAACTACATAAGTTAGGTTTCAAGAACAATATGCAACTGTGTTCTATTCTAGTTAAGCTTCAGGGAACCATGTAGAAACTCACTTCACGCATTTATTGATACCACGGACACTTCGCGGAACCCCTCACCTCTTCCTACGGCAACCCAGGGTGCCGTGGCACCCAGTTTGAGAACCCCTGGCATATACTATAACATTAAAATAAAAAAAAAACCTGTTGTAGGCCCTTGATATAACAATATATCCCTCTACAATAATATATTTCTTTGGTCCCCAAAATATCGTTGTAGCGAGGTTTTACTGTAGTACATAATGTACATCATGGGGAAATAGTAGGTAAATCATTAGCCAACTATAGTATGTTTTGGCAATATTACGAATAGTTCAGTCTTAAAAATTAAAATAGAATTTTTCATTTTTATTTCAAAAATTCCAAGTAAAATAATGAAACGTTTAGTATAACTAGGACAAAAATTTAAACATTAGAACAGTTCAGGGCAGTTTTAGCAAAATTAGGATAGTACTGACTATTGTACTTTTAATGTATACTTCACATACAGAGATGAAAACAATGATGCATTAATATAGAGGCGATCTTTAATTATATTCATACTAGCGGTACCCGCACAGATTTGCCCGTAGTTAACTTTAAAAATGTCATTTGGTTTGCCTGTATATTTACAGATAACATCTACCATGCTTAAAGTTTTTTTTTTTTTTTTCAAAATCTCTTCATATTTTTGAGATCTGAAAACTCAAAATGTAGCTTAACAGAAACCAGCAAAAGCATTAGAAATATTTTAAAAGAGGAGGGAAGTTTCTCTTCCTTGCTTAAAATGCAAAATTAGATTTTTTCCAAAATTAAACACTATAGAAAGAAGGCTGTAATTCAATATTTTAATAATTTACTGAATGTAATTCCATAAAAATTAAGAAAATAAAAGCAGATGACTTTTTTTTAAGTTAAAATATTTTCATTTAAATCCTTTTCAATAAAAGAAAATGATTAATTGCCAAAATAAGCACATTTTTTAAAATGTTAAAAAAAAAGTAATGAAACAATCGAAGGGAGTAAAAGACCTAACCATGGTAACATACAAATTTAATTTCTGCTGCGAAAATGATATCCATTTATCTTTAATTTTTGATTTTATTCTTGAGCTTAATTATCTAGCTTGCTGCAGGTGAGCCTTGGACTTGTGTTTTCTTTAAACGATTCCTAGAGCTCTCCTAATGCTCGTAGAAACTTCAAACAAACTTTAACTGATGCAGAAAATTAAAAGCTTTCGAATGACCTAAAACTTCAAAATGTGAATGAAATATTTCTCCCGCATATTATCAAATTTATGTGAAAAACTAGCTTAAAATTGGAATAGAAAAAGAACAAAATTAAATTTTCGGAAAAACGCTTCGAGGGTACACACTCCACATGCTGCCAACTAATTTTCTGCCAATTTAATGAAAATTGGTCGAACGGTCGAGGCACTATGCGCATCACACAGTTTCAGATGTCCAGACTTTGAGCTTTATTATTAGTAAAGATTAACCAAAATGAAAACAATACCTGGGAGATTAAAGTGTCATTCGGGTTTTGTGCTGAGGTAGAGATCAACTGTAAGAGAAAACAACACAAATATAGTTAATTTGATAGAAGCATAAGAATTGAAGACTAAATAAGAGAGCTCTTTCAAAAAAAAAAAAAAAAAGACAGCACATAATACAATTTAAAAATTTTAACTCTGAGGTCCAATGCAACACATTTAACAAAGCAAATTTTCTCCACCTTTGTTTTTTATAATGGCAAGCACAACCACAATTTGAGCTCATTACCATCGAAAACAAGTAAGGAAATCTGTTGCAATCGACCTGATATTGGGTCAGTTGTAATAAGCATGTCAATATGTTATTTTTACATAATGTAAAACAGAAATGTTACATTAAGTAAAAAGTTCTCTAAAAACCTATTTCTACAAGCACACATGAGCAAGAAATTAAATTATAGTTAATAAATCAATGCTCATATATGCCCCTATTTATCAAGCAATTTACAAAAGTTTACCTTTGATGTTCGCAAAAAATATCAAGGACCTTTACACAGTAGACTTTTAATCAATTATCATTGTGGTTTTATATCTAACTTGATTACTAGTGTATGGCACCACTGGCCCATTTTTTACAACTTTATCTTCACCATTTTATAATCTTTTAGCAAAAAGGCTTAGAATTGTCATGTAGTTCAAGAGAGGTTGTGGATTAATTCCTAAGACTTGACAGAGATCAAGCTTCACAGCAGCTCGGAGTGGGCCATGTCCTTCGCAGAATTGATTTTTAGGTTGTCCTCTTCTCAGATTGACTCCAAGAGTTTTAAATTTTAAAAATCTTCAGGTATATTTTGAGGCAGTTGATCTATCTGTTCCTTTGTCTTTTTCTTTTTCAGGTTCCTGATGATTTAGTTTCAAAGATCATTTTAGTGGATCAGTCATTGTTCATTCTAGTCACCAGTCCTGTCCATTTCAATCTTTGAATAAAAATATAGAAAATATTTGAGAAAAGATTGAACCCCAGATATTTATGATGTCTAGTTTCTTGTTAAGTTCATAAATTTCTGAACTTGTTCTTCTCTAGATGTTATTATGTTTTAAACCTTCTAAATTCAGTACTTCCCTCAAAAACAGGCAGAGTCTCTTAGTCACTTTCAGTCATTCCCTACATTTCAGCAGATGTGTGACAATGGGATGAACTGGCTTAGTACAGCAGTAGTTTGGTTCTTTTGGCAACAGGGTTGGCAAGTTTCTGCCGAGGTGGTTAAAACCACTGGTAGAAACCGGTTAAAACCGGCATGGCAAAAACCACTTTCTGCCACTTTACGGCAGAAACTGGCAAAAACTCACAAAATGAAAAATTCTTGATGTACAACAGAAAATACATGGAAAAAATAATTAATTGTTCACCAAAGTACTGTAATTTTATTACAAAATTATCACAATTCAAAATCAAATGTTACATTGTTTGGACCCTGCAATTGCCTCTTAGAAAAGATGGTTTCAAAAATCTAAACAGGTTCTCAATTTACTACGAACAAATGAGAAGTTTTAGAATATTCTTAAAACAGATGAGCTAGCAGACAATGCATCAAGGAGCAAGCAATGTTCGTGAAACTTTCATCTATTGTATAACTGGTCCACCATGTAGTAACTGGGCTTGTGGTAAAAATTTGACTGGAAAAATAAGTTTTGAGAAATGGGGACAATTTGTTTTGCAAAGCTGTGACATTAGGTACAAAATTTAGGCAAGTAAAATTCTAGCACTTTCTTCTTGAAGCACATGACATGACAATTTCAATCACGAACAATTTAGAGGAAGCATATAAGTGAGCAAATTACAATCAGTAATGCCTGTGTAATTCTGTATGTCACTCTTCTTTCCTAAGCACCCCTGTATGATTTTTTATCCTTTGTTAAATTAATACAAATACTACGAGCCTCTGCAATTGGAAAGTTCCCTTTCTGAACTAAATCAAGGACACTAGCATGGGATTTTATTTTTTTAAGTGATAAAATGATGTTTAATTTTTTAGTTTACTTAAACAAATATCATTTATTAATTACTTGAGTTATTAAAGACATTTTTAAGTTTTTGCCAGTTTCTGCCAGTTTTTACCGGTTATAACCAGTTTCTGCCACTGGCACGGCAAAAACTAGTTTCTGCCGGCAGAAAGCCAGCCCTGTCTGGCAATGATAGAAGATTTTAAGTATTTTTGCAAATTCAAAAAAAAAAGTTTCCAGCCATATCTTTCTTGCATATGTACTTATTTTCCTTAATTGCCTTACTTGTTAAATAATTTTTGTATTCTGGTTCATTTTTTGTTTTTCATCTCAATCTTTCTGCTAGTTCTTGTTCCTCATCAAAACTTTGTTGCATGGATCTTGAGTTGCCTGTCTATACTTACAGAACCTATAAAGAAAATGAGTGTCCAATCTGATGTTCACAAGCTAAGATCAATGTAAACCAAAGAAGCTTCTACATCCATACTTTTTCCTCCATCAGTTGTTTGTGTACTATATCTAGGCACCTAAAAACAATACCTCTCATAATTGCATCAAAACATTGAATATTAAATATTTTTAAGTTTGCTCATTTGTTTAGTTACTTTTATTTATTTTCACATCGAATAAAATTATGCAGGTGTTTTTCCCTTAAATTTATGTTAGTGATGTAGATGCAATTATTATAGCCATAGATTACTGCAGCCAATTATTAAAACCATAGGATCATGAGGTCATGTTACTGTTCCTTTTAGTTGTTACTTAAAACTGACCTCAACCATTATTTTATTGAACTTCTTAAACTATTATACTATGCATAATATTAACTACAGGGGTGTCCTTCGTACAACATGGTTAATTCATTCCGCATAGTATCGAAACCGTGTTATACAAGACTTTTTTTAAAGTAACATTTTTGCTTATTTTTAATACTAATTATGTATGTGCATGAGAAAAATCAGGTTAAGATGCATCGTGTTACATCAAAACCATGTTCCGTGTTATATAGAAACTGTGTTCCGTGTTATATCCAAACTGTTATACGAGACTTAGAAATAATGTAAATCAAGGGATGTGTACCGTGTTGTATCAAAATCAAGTTTCAAAAAAACAAAGTACAGTATTAGAGTTATTAGCAAAAATTAACAGAATGTATTAAAGAGAAATGAAATTTCATCTTTTATAAATGTAACATTCGTGTTGTATCAAAACCATGAGGAATAAATTCAAGTTTCGTACCGTGTAATATCGAAACCGTGTTATAGAAGTACCGTGTTATACGAGGGACGCCTGCATACACAAATACACTATGATAAACATAGCTAAACCCTGTAAAACATTTGATCACACATCTGTGATCAAAAGAACATGTCAATGGAACATAGTTATATGAAAAAAAGCACATTTTCATTATACTGTATCCCAGTACATGCTAAAAGGAAGAAAATGATCCTCCACAAAATCAATACATACCCAAGTTTTCACAATAGAAAGCCATTTTTCCATCAAATGTATGTCTGGTAAAGTAATTTGCAGCTTTTGTGCAATAAAATCTAGGTCCTGTAAAGTAATAACCAGAAATAAATATAATAAAGTGGTAGGATGGTTTCTTTTTTTTTTGAAAGCTTGATTAAAATTTCAGTAGCAACATTTTTTCAGAACCACCAAAAAGACATGAGATAAGGATGATAAACCAAGAAACATATCAATGTATAATACAACATGGAAAACAAACGTATATAGTAAAATAACAAACAATAACAATAAATTAGTCATGAGAAATTTGATGGTTTTTATTTTAGAATGATTGTAAGGCTCTGAAAACTTTCAAGTTGCATATTTCAGACATAAAATATTCTTTGTGTTTAGTCGCTAAACATCATCATGCAAGGAAGTAAAATTAATACTTCTCAGCTTTATGCACTAAGATTTTAAAAATAATTAAGCAAGATTGTTGACAAGGGTACACCATATAATTGTTTCAAAAATGCAAAAACGGAGGATTTATAACCTTGACCGAAATTTTATGAGTTTTATGGGAACAGCATACAAATGGATTTTCATTCAGTGGTATTTTTTGGAAAGTATTGTGAGCAGGGTTTGAAAATATCATGATATTTTGGAAAATATTGAAAATATCCAATATTTTGACAGATATAGGATATTTTCATATATATATCCTATATTTTCAATCAGCAAAAACTCAAGTCTTCAAAATAGTAAATGCATCTTTAAAACTCTTTATTTTCTTATATTGTTATGACAATATGTAGACTTAAAATTAAGGTTTCTTTTATTATTTATGTCTACCATTTCACTTCAACTTTTAATCAATTTTAATGGAAATACTTTAGCATTAGTTGTTTTACTCATTTTCTTCTGTTAGCTAGTTTTACATAGTAATATGATTCAGAAATAAAAAAAATGTATTAGTTGGTAAGACATTTTCCGTTTTTCTGACCAACGTTTAATATTTAATTAGGCACTTTTAATCTGAATTAAAATTGTTACATTACTAAAAATTTTATGAATATAAAATAAACAAGCCCGCGTAACTCAAAAAACGTCCCAATGCTCCACCCCCCTTGGAGGAATTCGCGCCAAAAACCAATGGGCACAAGTTCACATAAGGGCACATATGTGTACCAAATTTCGTTCGATTTCCTGCGGTAGTTTTTGTTGTAGAGCGGCCACAAAAAACTGGTCACACACAGACGTGACACACACACACATACACACACACACATACACACATACACACACACATTTTTCAAAAATAGTCGAAATTCGAAAATTTGCACGAATCCAATACTTTCTTCTATTTATTAGATACAGAAGAAAGTAAAAAGGAATACTGTATTACTTTGTTATATAAATGATGTATTAATTCATCATAAAAATATAGTAGGGGAAAAAGGGACACATGTGAGCTCGGGGCACATGTGAACATGGTATATTTTACCAGGATAACGTCAAGCAAAAAACCTTAAAAAATTCTCAACTTTTTAACCAAACTTTCAGAGCAAGGAGCCAGTTTATGTTCCTGTGGTGACAGCTTCTTTATTTTAGCAGAAGCTGATATAGTACGGTGCAAATAGACTAAAAAAAGTCTAAACTCAACATCCAAAGTAAAAGTTTCCCTGCAACTCCAAATTGTTCTATTCAGTCCACACATTGGTTGGTAAAAAGCTACACCATTTTCAGTGTCGGGTTTTGGGGGAGGAGGGGAGAAGTTGGTAAATAAGTAGTCTTTATCAGTTTTTCGGAAATATTTAGAAAACTATGGTCTTTAGCGCGAAAAGTGCATTATACAAAAGAATCTACACTAAATTATGAACAAAATGGTCTTAAGCATTATTTTGTTAAGTGAACGGTTCCAGAGTTACAAAGGGTGTAAAAGTAGAAAATTTTCATTTTTTTAAAATATTTTTCCGAAAAAATATTCATTATTACTAAGGAAACTAATTTTTTGAATGAATTGTGTTTTGTAAAAGCAAATTGTGATTTAAGGGGCCGGTGGTATGTTTGTAATAAGCCCTTTAAGGAACGACAACCTCACCACCTACTCAATTGGCTCTACTTTTCAGGGAAAAGAGGTTTTCATAGGCCGTGGCTATATAAATCTGCGGCACGGAGAAACCCGAACTTTCTTTGGACAATGCCTCAATAAGAATGAATATATTTTCAACACAGATGATTTTAAAATATAAATATGCATAACAATTATGACTTGTATTAGATTATACAGGGGTCTGTCCAGGATTTTTCACAAGGTCCGTTTTTTGTGAAAAATCAAATAATTTTGTGAAAAATCAAATAATTTCGTGAAAAATCAAATAATTTTGCAAAAAAAAAATTTTTTTTTTTGTTAAAACGAAATTTTAGAATTTAGAGATGGCACAAACTGCATCAATTAAACTTAAAGTTGAGTGTTTTACTCTTCTATGTCCAAAAAAATCATTCTGGAGTGTTTATCTCATATTTGGCGGGGGGGGGGGGGGGTGGCATCGCTCTCTCAAGTATCAATATTTATCTACCATTCTACATTATGTTAAATTATACTAGAAATATTTCTGTACAGTATTTAAAATAACTAACAAAAAAATAAATAAATAAAATAAAATTCAGAATAGGGTTCAGTATTTAACTTTTTGACCCAAGACACTCTTAAAAAACACAAAATTTCGTTTAAAACTTATAAATTTCGTGATTTTAACAAAAATAAAAAGATATTTTAATTGTTTACCTCTTAACAAAGCGTAATAAACATTAAAAATGGGAAAAATCGGATTCCCATAGCGGATGCAAAGAGATCGCAATTCTCAAAGTGAAGGCATCAAAAAGTATAAAAACGGCTTGTAAAAGAAATATTTTTGATAAAATTACTTTTAAATTGCATTTTAGGTTCCTATGATAAACATTTCATTAATATCTGTGGACACAGTTGACGCAAAAAAAAAAAAAAAAAAAAAAAATACATTCAGCATTTTAATTTTTGACTCATAACAGAAAATGGAATTTTGCTTTAAAAACTTGAAATGAGAGTTCCAACAGAAATAAAGAGACTTTTCATTCATTTGCATCCTAATAAAGCGAAGTTAGCTTGAAAAAACAACAAAATATGATTTTCATATCGGATATTAAAAGATTGCATTTTTCAAAATGTAGACATCTAAAGAAAAAAAACGGTAATTAAAAGAGTTTATTTAAAGTTAATCATCCTTATTAGCATCGAAAAATCAAAACCCATATAATTTTCTCCCAAAATAACAATTAAACATCGCACCGCACCGCAAAAACGCAAATATTGACAAGCTGGTAAAATGATAAGAATATTTTCTAATCAAGTCATTATAAATTTATTTAAATATAGTATTTGATACTAACAAGTTAAAATGCTCAAGTTAGATGGTAAATTAGATAATTCTTTTCCTATATATGGTTAAAAATTCATAAAATCTAAGTTTGAGTAATTCAGAAATCAGTAAAAAATAATTACACATCTGAGCTTGATAAAATCTTGCTATAATAATGAAGTCCCGTATTCATATGGGTGTATTTCCCAGAAATTTTTTAACAATCAAAATAAGTAGCACCTTTCTTTTTTCTAAGAAAAAAAAAGGAAATAATATGGAAGTACATAAACTGAGAAAGAATAAAAATAGCGTAGAACATTGAATTATTTTCCTTTTTTTTTTGAAAAAATAACACCTGAAAAAAAATGCACGGAAAAAAAGGAAACCATATGCTTTTTGCATTTTAAATATTTTAAAAAAACTCATCAAGGGCTGAAAAGAAGACAGTTTTTTAGAATTCATATCTTATAAAACACATGCATATTTTTTTTTCTCACTGTTTTGACTTACTGTAAGTTGAGGAGGATTGTATGTTTATTTTTTAGTGAATAAGTAAA
The DNA here is from genome assembly GCF_026930045.1 of Uloborus diversus. Classification (NCBI taxonomy): domain Eukaryota; kingdom Metazoa; phylum Arthropoda; class Arachnida; order Araneae; family Uloboridae; genus Uloborus; species Uloborus diversus. The sequence continues at coordinate 106,539,143 of NC_072739.1, read as the reverse complement.
TAGCTTAACTAGGGTGGGACAAAAATACATGCAAAACAAGAAGTTCTGTCTAGAACTAGATGAGCCTACTTTCCCGTATACCCATACTACTTTCTAGTACCTGATCAATATTTTCAAAAATAGCTAAAATTGCAAATTTTTTCAAACATATTTTTAAAATACTTTCTGCTGATTTCTAGGAATAAAATATTCCTGACTCATCTATAAAAAATAAATAAATAAATAAATAAATAAATGAATAAATAAAAACGAACAAATAAAATAGCAGCAACTTTTAAACAAAGCAGCTAATGCACTTTTTTCCATTAAAAAAAATCTTTAACAGCTTTCAAAACGAAAAAATAATAATTAAAATTAATAAGCTCATTAAAATAAATACATCATATCAAAAAAAAATCGTTTCTTTTTCCCCTGTTGCCAAAAACTTTTTTTTAAATGAATTAATGCACTTAACAAAAAAAAAAAAAACAATAAAATGTCAACTTAAAGAAATAATTTTCTTTGTCAAAAAAAAAAAAATCGTCTGCGCATATCTTTATGTAGAAACATAAATGACTTTGAGTTTATTCGCCAAAAACCGAGTACCTAAATTGAAACTTTAGCGTAAAAATAAAAATAAGTCATATCAACAATAATTATTGCACAGTTAAAACCAAAGCTGCGTAGTCGGAGTCAATCTCATTTTGAGATAAAGAAGTCGGAGTTGAATATTTAAGAATCGGAGTCAGTCATTTGTCCTCCTTGTATAAATTTTTGCCAAAACTACGAAGTCAGAGTCGAAGTCGGGGAGTCGGAGTCCGATTAATTGTCGGGCACAGGAGTCGGAGTCAGAGTCAAGTGCGCCTAAATTCTCGGAGTCGAAGTCTGGAGTTTGGCGTCAAGAGTTATTTCCAACAAAATTTGTTTGAAGTAAATCCGCCTTCAAGTACGGAATCTACATTGACTTTCAGTTTCCCCGTAGGCGCTATTGTTAAGGGATTTGAATTGTTCAAAATTGAACGGAAAATTGTTCAAACCAAAAAGATATTTTATATACAAGTTTTTCATCAAAATCTTTTTCCTACAAAATTTGTTTAAGGCAAATTCGCCGCACAGTTCGGAATTGCCTTGAATTTCTTCGTAGGCGCTAATGTTAAGTTTTTTTGAACTGTTCAAAGTTGAACAAAAAATAGTTCAAATCAAAAAGTGAAATATGGGAATGAGGTGTCCTCGCCGAGATCTTTCGAACAAAAAAAAGTTTTTTTGAATCGAACTATTCATTCAAAAGTTATTAGGGGGGGGGGGGCAGACAGACAGACCGACAGACATTTTTTCAACATCTCAATGCCCTACTTTCCAATTTTTCGATATTTATTTAATTATTTTATTTATTTTTGACTTTTTTTTTTCGTTTTCCGCGATATTTTTAAGATGCATTAAGCCTTCTTTCATGCTTTTTTCTTCTTTTTCTTACTGGGAAAGTAGGCTAAAAAGTTTCTAATAGCTAACAGGAAACCTCTCAATATTTTTAGACTTGTGGATAGTAATATACCGGAAGAATTTTGACTTCTTATTTCCACTGAAAGAGTGCTCAACTCCCTCCCCCAAACATCGCAAGTATGGGGGAAGGGTGTTAAAAATTACATTGAACTGAAATAACAATGCTACATATTATAATATACAAAAGTAATATGCATATACATTGCAAAAAAAAAAAATATATTTACAAAAACACAGCTGGGGAAATTAAATGTTTCCAAATTTGTGATTTTCCATGCTACGACTAATGTTAAATTGAGCACCCTTTTAAAATTTGAGTAAGAAACTAAAACTTTTACAGCATAATACTATTAGTAAGTCTGAAAAAAAAGGGGGGAGGGGGGGGTGTTCTGGACTCTAGCTAAAAAACGTTTTTTTTGAACCACTCTAAGCTTAACTCTTAATAGGTACGTATCCAATTTAATTTATTATTTTTAATTTCATTGAAAGGTAATCTCGTTTCACATATATATACTTTGCAAGTTTTTCTTTTTTAATGTTAATTGCTACTATGATTTTTTTATATTTTTCTTCAGTTTCAATTACATTTATTTAAGAACAATATGAATTTTTTTTGTTTCTTTTAGTAAGATTACTTATTATTCCGAGGATAATTCTTTGAATTCGGAATGCGAACCTTTTAAAAAATGGCGATTTTCGCTTAGATCAGCACTAAATGGTGATTTTTTCAAGCCGGGTGAGTGATAAACCCGATACATGCTATTTCCCTAGAGAGAGGTGCTCATAAATCTATTCGAGCTTTATGTTTAAAATGTGATGCGAATGTTCCCTCCAAAACTAAAGAAGTTCAGGTAAATATTTTGAATACTTCGAATTTAATACGCCATTTACAGCGATACCACTCCACTGATACTGTAGAAGAATTCAAAGCTAGTCTTATATCTGCTAGAAAAGAATTCGTTATCACGAACCCCCTAGGGAGGTCCCTAGCTTGGGAAAATGAAAATTTTTTTTGTTTTATTTTTAAAGAAACAAATCTACACACTTATACCTTGTCTTGAAGGGACGTAGTAAGGCACATCCTGAAAGTAGAATACTTCATTAGAATGGAAAACGTATGATTAATATGCTATTAGAGGTAAAAGTTCAAAACTGTCCCAAGTATGGGCACTTGACTGTACGAAAAATTAGCGAAAGTTTTTAGTGTTCATGACCATAAAATCATGATTTTTAATTTTTTATGGACTTCTAAAACCTGGGTCCAGTAGTATTCGACTTGGAGCTTCAAATAGTAGGAAGTTCCTTTTCGGGTAAATTACTTAGTTTGACACCAATAAATATACATCCAAAAACTCGCTAACACCCAAAACTCGAACTGTAGCGAGGTACAAAGAAACGTTTAGTTATTTATATTGGCCTTTTAAATTGAATCTTTCAGTGAATCCAAGTGTGAATCCAAATGGATTCGTATTCATAGATGTGAATCAGAAATGATTTGGATTCATAGGTCTGAATCCGAATAGATTCGGATTCATAGGTATGAATCCCAATTTCGTATTCGGATTCACACTAGCAAACATGAATCTATTCGAATTCACACTTGTGAATACGAATGTATTCGTGTTCGGATTGACACGTTAAGGTGCTGTGAATCAAATTCGGATTTACGAATACGAATCTGCCCATCTCTGACCTGCCGTAACTCTGGAACCGTTCATTTAACAAAATGATACTTAGATTTAATTTTGTTCGTAGTTTAGTAGAGATTATTTTGTATACTGCACTTTTCACACTAAACGCCATAGTTTTCTAAATATTTCCGAAAAAACTGATAAATCTACTAATTTACCAACTTCATCCCCCCTTCCTCCACAACCTGAGACTGAAAACAGTGTAACTTTTTACCAAACAATATGGGACAGTATACAACAATTTGATGTTGGGCGGGAAACTTTTGCTTTGATGTTGAGGTTTATGTCTAATTGCACTCTACTAATATACTTTATCACTGTTAACTAACTAATAAGCTAAATTTAATTATTCCACACCATTATATGAACATTCAAGTAAATTTATCCTCGTATTTAAATTTTGTAATTAAATTAAAAATTCTTTTTTTTGGAAAACTAGTTCAAAGGTAGAGGTCGGGGCACTTGTGAAAGCAACATGTTGGGGGCACATGTGAACAGCTCCCATATACTCTCCCCAAATATAAATATTAGTGTAGGCTTATTATATAAATGTTAAAAGAGATGTAGAGATTTATAATTATTATTTTGCTGCAGTCAGTTTGTAAATTTATTGTTAATTATTATTACATAATTACTAATTATTTATTTTATTATTTTTTATTTTTTAAAGTTTGTTATTTACTAAATAGTTGGCTAAAAATTTAGTGGTACATAATATTTGCAAGGAAAATTAAGACAAAATATTTTCCTTTAACTAAAAACTGAAGTTTACAATTTTCTTAAAATTCATCATCATATTCTGTATGAAGCTTGAACGCACTGTATAACAAGAATATGTACTTTACATAATAAAATATTCTTTGTAATGTTTAATCTTATAAGATTTTTTCTTGTCGATTCATTCATTAGAACATGCCATGAAACTTTAAAATTTTAACAGTGAGCAGAGCTCTATAATTCAGAAAAAATATTTTCTTAATGACAGCCACTGTACAATTTAAACTGACCACATTGTAGGTTACAAACCCTTGAATGTATATGCTTCAATATTACAAGTTTTTCGTTGAAATATGATGTTCGTCCTGCATTTTTCAATCGTGTTCACATGTGCCCCAAGCCCCCCTTGTTTCCATCTGTCCCCTATAGGGGCACATTTGAGCAATTGAAGACATTTTTAAAATATCTTTTGGTTATTTTCAAAAATAAAGTAACAAAAAATTACTATGATTAATATAAGTTTTATATTGAAAATACCATGGTTAGAAAAAAAATATCGGAAAAAATCAAAATATTATATTTTAAAAATAAATATCGGATGTACGAGGCTTGTCCGTAAAATAAGTTCCGCGGGCTGCCGCTGGCGCTAGGATAGTTTCTATGCGCAGCCAGGCAACAGAGGCAGGTTGTTTGGTTCCCTCACGCTAATCCCTCACCAAGCCAGCATCGCCGAAACGTTTAGTCTTGGCTCAGCAGCCGTCAGCGATGGAGCTTCCTCTTGCGTCTCCCCCCAACTGCGAGTTGCGGTCTGTTATTCGTTTCCTCGCCGCTAAGAAGAAATCGGGGAAGGAAATTCACGAAGAACTTTGTCAAGTGTATGGAGAAGAGTGTATGAGCTCCGGGATGGTGTGCAGATAGGTCAGGGACTTTAAAAATGGCCGAACAGACGTTCACGCCGAAGTCCATGCAGGGTCGCCATCGGTTTCCGATGAAACAATTGCTAAAATCGAAGCGGCAATGCTTGAAGATCGACGGATTGCAGTTTGGGAGCTGTGCAAAAGGATTCCGGAGGTCAGCAAAACTACAATTGACAAGATTTTGACTGAACATTTAGGCTATTCAAAGGGTCCGCGCAAGATGGGTACCAAAAATGCTCACTGCAGACCACCAGCGGCAGCGGGTTGAAGCGGCCCAAGAAGTTCTCGCTTTTCACGGAACAACAGAAGAGGAATTTCTGGACTCTATTGTTACTGGTGACCAGAGCTGGGTACACCACACCACACCGGAAACAAAGGAGCAATGGAAGCAGTGGAAGCACCCTTCTTTGCCAAAAGCAAAGAAGTTCAAACAAACCTGTCTGTCGGGAAAATCATGGCTAGCGTTTTTTTGAGATCGAGAAGGGCGTATTGTTGTGCGAGTTTACGCCTCACGAGACAACAATCAATGCTGACCGGTACTGTGAGACCTTGAAAAACCTTAGACGTGCAATTCAGAACAAGAGAAGAGGAATGCTGACAAAAGGAGTGCGTTTTCACCATGACAATGCCGGACCGCACACCGCCAATCAAACCACAGCCCTCATCGAAAGATTTGAATGGGAAATGGTGTCTCACCCACCCTACAGCCCAGACTTAGCACCAAGTGACTTCCATCTCTTCCCCAAGTTGAAGAAAAACCTTGCCGGAACCCAATTCCAGACAGATGACGAGGTACAAAACACGGTTGTTAGTTTTCTACACGGACAGGCGGCAGAGTTCTATGACTCTGGTTTGAAGAAGTGAGTGCCTCGAATGCAGAAGTGCATAGAACGCAACGGCGATTATGTAGAAAAATAAAAGACTGATCTTTTCAAAAATGTACTTTTCTTTGCAATTAAACCAGTTTTTTGATGTAAAAAACATTCGTGGAACTTATTTTACGGACACGCCTCATACATCTTGATATATATTGATTGATATATATCGGCAAACCCTGATTTTGAGAATCACAATTCCCCACCCGCATGTTAACCTTGATATGCTTTTTATAGTATGCTTATATTACAGGGCTCCCAACACATTTTGGCCATAGAAAAGGGTAAAAGAGGACCATTTTCAATCAAAAAGGGGACCAAAGAGTAGTGTTAACGCTAGGCCGTTTTTGAAGGGTGCAGCGCCCTGCCCTTTTCCATATCAGTAGAATGCGCCCTGCCCTTCTTTTAGATCGCGAAATGCGCCCCGCACTTTTCAAAAATAAGAAATTGCATCCTGTGTTTTTAAAAAGATGTCTTGACCATCGTTTCGACCTGCCGCGATATCGGGGCAATTTTATTTGTCCAGCCATTGTCTGCTAAAATGCCCATGTCTTATCCTTGTTCCCAGAATTTCACCCTGAAAACGGCCCCATAAACAAAAGGGGAAGCAAACACCTAGGCAAAGAGGGGATGAGATTCTCAGAATTCAAACAGGCTTATCAGTAGGAAACAAAGGCATGTTCTTCCCTTCTACTCAGGGTGGGTTTTTGAAAGGTTGTGGGACGGAGTAGGGTCTTCTGGGAAGGGAGGGATCTTTGTTTCATTCCTTCCCATCCTTGATCTTCTGAGAATCAACAATGAGAGAGGGAATAGGACATTTTCCTAACATTTCAGCCCTTTGTGTCCGTTTTTCGTCTGCACATGGAAATTAGGCTTAGCTAATTTTAGCACATTGCTAGTGATTGTGTAGCAATCTTTTCACATCTGTTTCTGGAAAGTTAACTTTCTGATTGTTTCCTAAGAAGAACATAGTACAAAGCTTACTGGGCTAAAATGCAAGGGTATTTTTTAAATATCTTGGATTTTTAACCCCCATCCCCAGCCCCTTCTAAAAAAACTGTTTGAAATGGAAACATCGTATTGACATTCAATTCTTTCCTTTTTGCTAAGTATTTTTATTATCTTTGTATATGATTCATAAAACAGATTATTTAAAACACTCATTGACATAATAAAAAGCATACTTTTGACATACTTGTGCTTTTTTCTAACAAAAATAATCTTGCACTGTTTCTTTTTCTTTTATAAATATTATACAATTGATTTTTTAAAAAAATCACAAAATTAAAATGCTGAAATATTAAATTTTCACAAAAATTGTCTGAGATAAAAATCTTAGCTTGGCCCAAGCTGCTTATGCATTGCATTTAGGAGCGCATACATCTGCCAACACATTTGTGTTATGAATTTGAACTCCAAGACTAGGAAATAAAACTGAAATAAAGTCTTTTTAGTTTTGCAACTCGCTACCACTGCATTTTTGAAGCACTGCACACAGTATTTTAAGTTAATTATTCTATTTGAAGTGTAATATATTTAAAAAAGGAGAATTTACACTCATCAAAATTTTGCTGTCTACTAAAATACTTAATGGCACTATGCACTTTACTAGGTAGTTTCTTTGTTAGGAAGGGGAGATCAGTAATTAAATACTGTTCTTCTTAAATTAAAATTCAAAGGCTTTTGAAATGCCTAGAACTTTTTTTTACTCTTATAGGTAGTTAAAATTATGGCCTGAAAAGTGTTGAAAAACACACAAAGCCAAGTTTCAGCATTAGCTAAACGTTCCTATGACGTGTGGAAAACGTGCTTAGCTTAGTTGGCATTTGTATGTGTGTGTGTGTGGGGGGGGAGCTAACCCTATTCTGAAGACAAGTGCTTTTTCTAGATGAAATCATATTTAATACTAAAGTCAGTGGTGACGGTGATCAGGGGAGGAGGGGAGTCATGGTGCAGACTAGACTGTTTGAATTTTTGCAAGCTGTTTTAAGTGTTATTTCTCTTCTTAATTTTTTTTTTTGGGGGGGGGGGGGCGCTCAGTACTTTTTGAGTGGTGCATCATTGGTATTGGGTGGGGGGGGACACCATGTTGAAATAGTGCCCTTTTTAAAAAAGGTGCCCCTTTCAAAGGCCAGCACCCTGCCCTTTTTTTTTTCTAGAGTGAACACTACCAAAGAGGACCAGTTAGGAATAAAAAACAGAACCATGGGAGGACCATTCATAGTTAAACCTCGGGAAACACTAAAAGGCAAATTAGCTGCCTGCTGCTAAATCTGTGAAGGAAATTCCTTAATTAACCATAATAATGATTTTTAATGATACACTTCCTTTATCACCTTCTGTAGAACTGAACTTTTTTTCATTGAATTATATTATTTACACAAACATTTGGATGGGGGGGGGGGGGGTGCGACAAGCAAGTATGTAACTAACCATCTTACAGAGTAATTTTAATTGAAAAATAAATTTTCTAATAATTAACAGGTGAAAACTGGTTAGTTATAAATAATCAGCTAAGTGATCGATGAATCAGTGCATACCTAGTTAAGTCCTTTTAGATACAGTTCTTACAGTAAACACCTTAGCACATAGTCACTTACAAAAATTTTCATGTAACCAGTTTAAACAGAATTCATTTTGATATAAGGTACTGCAAAGCAAGAAGATATAGTCCCCCCCCCCCCTTAGAGCCCTTGGTTTTAACACATAGTTCCAACCCTAATATGGTAGTTTATATACATATGAGGGTTTATGACCAAACACCCAACTCAGGAGGCAATTTCTGGCTACGCTACAGCCTAAGTTCAAAAATATTAGAGGTTTGCAAATCATTTATTAGTATGCTAAGTATCCAAATCATTTCTTCATATGTGTGTATTAGTTGTTCTGCCACCAAAGTATTGTAACTGTCTTCAAGTATATATAAAAATTAGTAAGAAAGTATTTTATTGAAGTCTCCACACACAAAAATATGCAAATGCTGCTTAAGTGGTAAATACACTGAATGTAAATTTGAGCCTGCTTTTACTCAAATACGACAAGCACATTTCCGCAAAGTCCCAGTAATAAATAAATGTGCAAGTTCAAAATCATAGAGATATATCTTCAAATTGAAAATGTTCATGAGTATTTTCAATTATAAATAAGGATAAAAAGAAATACAAAAGTATTTCAGTTTTTAGTTATTTTAAAATAAAATTAAATAATATAATCTGAGGTAGCACATGTCAAAATAGCTTCCAGTTTACAAATATATTAAAATAATTTCAAGATGCAAAAGGATTGAAATATCGAACATGAGAATCAAATTTTCGCGAAGTACAATCACTGTTGGCATGTGTTCCAAAAATAAATTTATTTATTATTTACTAAAACGAAATAGAACTAAAATTAAACATTGAATATGCTAGTCTAAGATAGCATATGTGAAAATAACATTCGATTACGCAAAATATTAAAAAAATTACAAGATGTAGGGCTCCCAACACATTTTAGCTTCAGAAAAGGGTAAAAAGAGGACCATTTTCAATCAAAAAGAGGACTAAAGAGGGCTAGTAAGGATCAAAAAGAGGACCTTGGGAGGACCACTCATAGTTAAACCCAGGGAAGCACCAAAAGGCAAATTAGTTGCCAGCTGCTAAATTTGAAGATCATTCGTTAATTAACTATAATAATGATACAATCCTTTATCAGTTGTGAAATTGATCTTTTTATCCATTGAATAATATTATTTACACAAATATTTGGATGGGGGGGGGGGGAGCACTTAGTTCAGCACTTAAGGCAGCCTCTTTAGAACTAAATAGGCATAATGATACATTTTGACTTGAACCAGGGATGCTGGTAGTCTCACTGAAGTATAGATGAAGCTGCACTTCACCTTTATTTAGTTAAAAATTTTTTTATGTTTTTCTGTCTTGTAATGCTTCTTAATCGCGTTATAACCCCATTTCAACCAATATTAATCTATCATACACCAAACAAAAAATGTTGTTCTCTTATTGTTTTCCCCAGTCTCTAATTTTGTTCCCATCTTCAACAGTTTTATCTAACCATTTGCTGAGAAATTTGCACTTCCCCATTACTCACACTGAAACCTAAAAAATATTGTTATGATTTTCAACAAAGCTACAACTGAGTTTATAGTAAAATTATTTTATATTTGAATTTTAAATTTAATCTCATCACAGGGTTCATACCCTTTAGGGAGAAAAAAAAATTAAGCACTTTTCAAGAGTAAAAAAAAATATTTTTAAAGGTACTACCCTAAATTCGCACTATAAATATTGCATGCAGACTTTAATTAATGCTAACATATAAATAACAGGAAGTAATATAAAAAGTATAGGAAAACAAACTGCTTTTTCTACAAGAGACAATATGATAAAAGATCTACTGTATTGAAAGTTTTCCTAAAAATGTCTGAAACACTTAATCCCAAAGAGAAGCAGATCACATGAAGCTTAGTTTTGCAATTTTCATATTCAAAGTATACTTTCAAGAATCATAAAGCTTAGATTTAAAAAAAAAAAAAAAAAAAAAAAAAACCTCCATGATTGCAAGGCCATGAGTGCTTTGAACTTTTATGGGGGGGGGGGGGGCTAATTCCCTTCTTTAGCAGTCATCATGACAATGAAATGATGTACATAAATTCAACTTTATAAAATTTTATAATTCAACTTTGTTTCAAATACAAACACTAAGTTAAAATGTTATGCACTCAATTGTTTACATTTAATACCCCTCCCCCTATTAAAAAAAACCAGTAATAACCGAAAATAAGCTAATAATAATTAAAATTAAGTTTGCAAAACTATAAATTTGAATTAAAAACAAAAATATATTAATTTTTTGTTATTTAAATAAAAATTAAAACGAGTTAATCTAATGTAGCATGTCAAAACAACTTCAAACTGCCAAAAATATAAAAATATTTTTAGATGAAAAACGATTGAAAGCTCAGGTAAGCAAATTTTCACGAACCAAGTTCAATTTTGGCATGTTTCCCATAAAATAAATTTATTTATTTTCTACTAAACTAAACATAAAACACGCTAATCTAAGGTAGCCAGGGGGTGATTGTGACTCCATGAAAAAATACCTGAACTTTCTTTCCAAGAAGAAAAAGTGTTTTGATGGGCATATATATACACATTACGTGTATGTACATATTATTTATATACATTATTATTTGCTGGGGCTAAAATTCGAAGTTTGATTTGGACTTAATTCGTCCATGTGCATGGAGGGAATTAAATTCTTTTAATTTTTCTCATTTCTTAAAATTTTTCAAAGAATGTTTCATTTTCCTCCACTGTATCTGAATCCTTAAAAAATAATTACATTCATTTACTAAAAGTGCATAAAGATTTCAGAATTAAATAAGTTTGGAGCAAAAGGGGCAGCATGTATTATGATCACTGTGCAATAGGGCTGGGCCATATCCGAATTTTAATACCACGATATATCGCTCTCCAAATATTGATATTTTCGATATATATAGGTCGTTAAATTCATTTTATGGGGGGGGGGGGGGGGGGGGTTGCAAAGCCTATTACATAAGCATCTGCAACAGAGAAAAGCCATAGGCCATCTTGGTGAATAAATATTTTAGCAATTTATTCTAATAATATAGCTACAGCAAGGATTTGCGGTGTGTGTGTCGGGAGGGGGGGGATCATGGGACATATTTTACCACAGAAACTTTTGGAGAAATGAATTTAAAAGAATTTAAGTCTTTTTATTAGTGGGTGGCAATTTTTGAGGAAAAAGGGGGCTTGGTAAAATTGTGGGGTGCCATCGCAGTTGGGGGGAATCAATTTGGACTTTCGGCTTTTCATTAAACATCAACCTAAATTTTACAAAAGTGGGTTTTTCTGAAAATATAGGAGTTTCGGTATTTTTGAAGAGGAAGGTACTGGAAATCAAGATGAAAAAACCAAAAATCCGGTAAAATACCGGAACACTATCACCCCTGGGTAGCATTTGGGAAAATAACATTTGACTGCGCAAAATATTTTAATATTTTCATGATGCAAAAAGATAGAAATTTCAAACACTAAAAGACATTTTCCGCGAACTCCAAGTAAGTTCAATGTTGCCATGGTTTCCAAAATAATTACTTCGTTAATTACTGAAATTAAACGAAAAATAAGCTAATCTAAAGTATTATATGTCAAAATAACTTACTACTGTCAAAAACATCAAAATATTTACAAGATGCAAAAGGATTGAAATTTCAAACTCGAGAAGCAGTTTTCCGCGAAGTCCGAGTAAGTTCAATGTTGTCATGGTTTCCAAACTAATTCCTTCCTTAATTTTTGAAATTAAACGAAAAATAAGCTAATCTAAGGTAGCGCATATCAAAACAACTTTCGAATGTAAAAAACATCAACATATTTACAAGATGCAAAAGGATTGAAACCTCAAACACGAAAGCAATTTTTCGCAATACTGCATATCGAACATATGTTCAGAAAATTGCACTGATGAAATATTTTTAAAAGAATTACAAGCATTCTAAAGTATGCTTTAGATTGCTTGTAATTCCTTTTGAAAGAATTCAAGCAATAAAGAAACTATTCATATTTTTCAAGGTTTTCAAGCACTTTGAAAATGAACTCTTTCCCCCCCCCCCCCCAAGAACTTTTTAAGGTTTTTCAAGGGCGTAAAATTTACGAACATATGCGCCTGTAAAAAAATGGGGTATGCGCCACGAGATTACTTCCGAATTCATTTGCAAAAGGGGTGGTTCATAGCAACGTTACTATTACAGTCAACTTGCAACAACTCCAAAAGTCCCAAGGGCCCGCCTAAAACGTTCCAAGTTATGGGAAGTTTCCACAACAGTCTCAAGAGCTTGGGATCCAATAAAAACTTTGAGATAAAGGAATAATCGAGTTATTGAAATCTGCGATTGCAAAGTTCATTTGTTATTGCAAACGTGAGGCTGAAATTCCGAGAAATATTAGTAGCAGCACCCCTGCTCCAACTCGATTCGACATCATAACTCCTCTTTTTTATGGATTTCCATGCTGCAGGGAAGGAGTAATGACGTCAATCTGAAGCGAAATAATACGGGAAAGTCAGGTTACGGCGCCGCGGCCGCGTGTTTGTGTGTACAGTATCTTTTAACGTAATGGAAAACTTTTAAAATCTGATTTTTAAGTAAAAATAATATAAAAGAGGACAAATCGGACCAAAATGTTAAAAAGCGGTCTAAAGTGAACTTAACCCTAAAAAACGGACTTTGGTGGAAAAAACGGACCATTTGGGAGCCCAGCTGATATGTTTTTATAGTTCATTGGTATAAAAATATACTTTCTATAGTATATTTTTATGCCAACGTTATCATTTTCACACTTTTTTTTTTAAATCCTAGCTACAATCTGCCAATACATTTATCTAATAAATTTCCATTATGAACTAAAGTTTCAGTATGACTTCACTTCTAACAACATTTTTCAAGGTCCCTATGTAAAGCTAGACAAGACTAACAATAAAATTTTAGCTGCACATAGATTTTGAACAGTCCAACAATGAGCCGTAATTGTGTTTCATTTTTTTTTGGCAGGGGGAGGGGGCAGTTCTTTCAGTTAGCACTTGTTAAAATTATTTTTAATGAAGCTGATTTTTTGTTTTTTATCTTTTCAAGCTAAAATATTTTTTAATTATTCCTGATACATTTTACTAGATTATTAGAACTCTGTCAACTGTTCACATGGTAAATCATATTTTTTGTGCATTCATAACAGTTTTAATTTTGTGGGAAAATTCATATTTATCATATGAATGGATGGAAAAGTTACTACTTTCATGCAACAACTTCTCCATGTATTATAATGCTATTTATAACACTGATTGAATTTTAGGTAAACCAATATTTAATCATGAAATTGATCAAACTCATAACCATTCTTAAGAGAAGGGAATCAACATTTAAGTACATAATAACAAATAATGTTAAATTTTAAAAGATTTAGAAATTATTTGGATTAACTTTTAACCCCCATTACTGATGTTGATTTAAATTAAACATGGGTCTGTCCAAGATTTTTCACAGGGTCCTATATTTGTGTGAATTTTATCTTTACTTATTTATTTATTTATTGGGGGGGGGGATCAAATCTTTTTGTGAAATTTCAAAATGTAAACCAAGAGTTATTCATCAATATAGATTAGATTTCTGGTTTGCGTACTCATTTATTAAAAAACGAGTTCATGAAAGGTCCGATCTGGTCAACTGAAATGTTGTGAAGGGTCCTTTTTAACCAATTAGAATTTAATGAAGGGTCCTTTTTAATTAACTGGATTTTCGTAAAGGGTCCTTAAAAGGACCTAGATTTCCTCTGGCCAGACTCTTGTTAAAGAAAATAGATCTCTAAAAAAGGCTCATAAACACATTTTTTTATTATTATAATAACAATTGTTAGAAGTTTCTACCTGTATTTTTTCAAGAGAGAGGCTTATGTCATTCCAGATGTTGTTCAATTCTATGTTGGAGAGGTTTTTTTCAGTAGAAGATAGATCTGCTAGCAAACAAACTATTTTTGTTTTATGAACTACCTGAAATTTCAAGTGCAATATGATTTTAAAAAGAGTTTGAATTATATAAAAAAATTGAATTAAAAATATTTAAAACAATTATGAGAACTAACTTCAAAATCTAAATGAGAATTGATAGCAAATGTTTCTGCTTCCAAAAATTTCTTTCTTTGAATCAAACTCTGCAGCCTAAAATTTAATTTTTGAAATATGAAAGAAATGATTAGGTAAAATGAATCAATTTTAATTAGGATGCATAATTGAGGAATATATATATATATATATATATATATATATATATATAGATAGATAGATATAATAATAATAATAAAAGTGAAAAATATTGAAAAGACCACGCCAAAAGCCCATAGATGCGCAATGCAGCAAAACTAAAAAGCCAAGTAAATATAAAATAAGCAAACAAAATTTCAAATATTAAACAAATTATATAAAAATAATGATGATAAAAAGGAAAATTGCAAATATCTATTAAATAGGAAACGATAAAGTATGAATCCAGAGCTCATCAGCCGTGGAGGATTCATTAATTATGGTCAAAAGACCAAAAATTTAACTATGAACTAAAAGAGAATGTTTAAGCTCCAGTACATGCAATATAGAGTAACATTGGGCAAATGCACCACTTGCTAAACTATAAACAATAAACAAGAGCTCAAACCTAAAACTAAAAGCAGGGGGTTTCGCCTCGACTAATTAGGAAAACAAGTTCCGATAATTAGCCATCCATGGATTAGTTTTAGGTTTGAGTTCTTGTTTATTGTTTATAGTTGAGCAAGTGGTGCATCTGCCCAATGTTACTCTATATTGCACGTACTGGAGCTTAAACATTCTCTTTTAGTTCATAGTTAAATTTTTGGTCCTTTGACCATAATTAATGAATCCTCCATGGCTGATGAGCTCTGGATTCATACTTTATCGTTTCCTATTTAATAGATATTTGCAATTTTCCTTTTTATCATCATTATTTTTATATAATTTGTTTAATATTTGAAATTTTGTTTGCTTATTTTATATATATATATATATATATATATATATATATATATATATATATATATATATATATATATATATATATATATATATATATATATAATTCATAACTCCAATAAATCAATAGTTCCTTGGTCCCTTTAAAATTGATTTATTCATAAATCATTACATGCATTAAATGGCAGTGGCATAGCATGTTCATAAACATGCAAGGAACATATTTTATCTGTAGTTAATGGTAAGTAATTGAGTTAAAAGATATTCAATTCAAATTTTCAAAAAGCACATAAAATATGCTAATATATAGGTAAAATATTGAATTGCTATATTTTTATGAAAGGAGTTTTTTTTTCTTACTAGGGGGCTCCACCCCTTGCTTCCTGATGCTCACCAACCCCAAAGATTGCTTCTTATTGATCTAAATCTTAGCGAATCAAACTGTATTTCAAGATTGATCTTATTTGATTCGCTAAGATTTAAATCATCAATCAGAAAGAATCAAATTATAAATGCGTTACAAGTTCCGTTAGGAGCAAAAAGCCCCCCTTTCTCGGGTTTTAAACTATAGTCGAATCCCAATTTAAGCAAGGGATGCATTCCAAGACCCCTCAAGTCGAAATTTCATGTTGTGGAAAAGGGAATGCGTCATGGGCGCCCATACGCAAAATTGTAAGGGGGGCTCAGATATTTTAACTATGGTTTAGCAGGATATTTTCCTCATGGAAGCAGATTTCAGGACAGATTAGAGTCATTAAGATTTGACATTTTTAATAACTTATTCATTAATGGCTGGAGAAGAAATGGTTTTACATTTTTGCAAAGAAAAAAGTACTAAAAGCAAGGAAGTTCTAATTTTTAGGGGGGGGGGCTTTGAGACTCTCTTGCCCCCCTATATGGGCACCCTTGGAATGTGTAATTATTTTTATAAACATAACTAATTATTTTAGACACTTGTTAACACCACCTAAAACTGTTTTAAAACCATTCCTTAATATACATTACCATTAGCAAGTACTTCACAATCATACTTTTGAGAAAATGAAACATGAAAGAAATGGTTAAGTCTCGATCAACTTACAATAAATAGCAGTAACTAATGCAATTTTGCCTTAGTTCAAGTTACTCTAGTAACAAATATACGCTGATTCCAATTATTAAAATTTAGTATTATCTAAAAGACACTTCAATATGTTACGTAAAAAACATTAAGTAAATTCAGAGCATTCCTCATGTTCAAAGAGGTATCTGAAATGGGGAAAAAATGAGAAAATTTCAAAAATTTTAATTGTACATATGGAAGATTCACTCACACCTTAATATGTTGTGCTGTGCTACCTTAGCCCCCCCCCCTTTTTTTTGTTGATGTTCAAGCATATTGAGAACCTTTAGTTTCTCTTTAATTGTCAGAAACTTTCTAATTTTGTTTCTGTCTCAACAAACAGTGCTCTTAGGTGTCATTATAATTCATCAACTTTCGCATTTAGAATGAAATAAATATGTTAAATGCGGAGAAGCTATTTGTATGCACAAACAAAGTTATGTTCAGACTAGTACGGTGGAACTTTCGCCGCCAGTGATGCTAAAGGGATGAAGGTCCATTCACGAAAAAAATATTTTTAGTAGCCAATAACAAAGCCGATACTTTCACATGGCAATTCCCTTCTGAAAATTTTTGTGATGCGGGAGAGGAATTCGCTTTAGGTCTAAAATTATTTGGGGTTAAAAAAACGCGTTATAGTCATTTTGTGTAAGTCGAATTGCGTTGTAGCGGGAGTCGACTGTAACTTGTACTTACTTGCAGAGCAGGTGCTAAGGGGTTCCTGATCATTGCAAAATTGCAGTTTTGTACACTTGAAAGTCGCTTTCAAATTTGTGGTCTCTAGTAATCTATTTTGCTGTCTACCTAAGGGCTTAAACTGAGTTGAGCCTAAGATTTTCCATAAAATAGAAGCCCTTATATATATACTTTTCTAATTAATTGAGAAAGTTGGAACAAGCTTTATTTGATGCAGAAAAGAAATCTCTTTTGAAGGACATAAAATGTTAAGGGGGTGTGGGAAATCTTTCATCCCCTTTAATGGCCATTTTTAATGAAATTTTAGCTTAAAAAATTAGCTATAAAAAAGTAATTTGAAATTTAAAATAAAAACCCCAGGTAGACACTTCCGGGGCTCAGAGTAATTTTGTACCGAATTTTAAGGTTGTAAGTGATATGGGGTCATTTGGACACAGACCCGCCGCAGACTTCCTTATCACAATTTCTTTGACATAACTTTTTTTAATCTATAGAGAAAACTTACAATTCAAAACTTAAAACTTTATATGCTTCATATCAATAAATCCTAATTAAACAAAATTTTATAATTGCAACATTTTGCTTGTCTTATTATACGCTGCAGTTAAAGATAAAGAGCATGAAGTTTCGCAAAATTCAATTTCCTTCTCACAGATGCAGTTTATTTAGAACTTTAAACTTCATAATAAAAAAATTTTGAAAAAAAAAGAACCAACTTTAAAATTGCTCTAAAAAGTGAAAAATAATTTTATTCTTTTAAAACCATTGATAATACTTTTAAACATAATTTTTGAAGTTGGCGCAAAAACAAAAAGTAAAATCAAGTGTAATCATGCATCGTTCATATTTTTTTCAGAAAATCATCCAAAGTTAGAAACGAAACATTTATATCTTTACTCAAATATGATGTCATCAATGCGTAATGTATGTGGTGGTGAAGAAACTAGGCCTGGTTAAATTTCTAAATGTAGTTGAGTTATAGCTGCGAATGATCTTATCTATCGTTTTTGCGCCAACTTCAAAACTTATGTTTAAAAGTATTATCGATGGTGTTTTAAGAATAAAATTATTTTTCACTTTTTAGAGCAATTTTGAAGTCGGTTCTATTTTTTTTTCGCCAAAATTTTTTTATTTCATTCTTTTTAGTGAAGTAACTGTAGATATTTCAGTAAAAGTAAGAAGTTACCATCACGAAACTTTACCTTATTTTTTTTTCATAAAAATGTTCCATACTAAAAAAAAATTATAAGCACGCCTTAAACTTTAAGCGATTGGCACTAAAAATTTATCTTTGTTCCTCTCAGGAATTCATTTGTGTGTTAATTTAATTATAAATATTTAAATATCCCTGACTAATTTGCATTTCACAGCATACCAGTTGCTTGTGATGCAATCGTGTATAGTTGAGGCAAACATAACCTGGTAGTATTGTGAAGGCTAAGCAGATCCTGATCACTGCATCACCTCGGTTTCCAGGTTAGCTTTACCACCACTATGGAGCAATGACACTGAAGAAACTTGATGCTTGCTTCAGAAAAACCTTTATTCAAAATTATCATTACAATTACTATTAATGGTACTGTCATATGGCACCAAACTTTTATAACAATGGGTTTCATATCATTTTAATCATTTAATAGGGAAATTGCATAAAATTTACTGTTTTTTTGCCCATAATTTTTTTTATAAAGAACAAATATGGTCAAAGTAAAATGGGACCTAAGTTGAGCCATCCCCTACCATTAAAAAAAGAATCATCAAAATCGGTTCACTAGGTGAGACGCTGTGAGTGGACAATAAACAAACAAAAAAAACATACATACGGTATGAACTGATAACCGCCTTCTTTTTGAAGTCGGTTGAAAAAGAAACTAAAGCTTGAATATGCATATTGGACCATATGTTTATGTAGAGTGTCTAGCATCGTCTTTTGCATTTATGACTGTCTCAAATTTTTTTTTCAGATAAATGTTCGAAATCTTTCTCATGAACAGGAATTTGTTTTTTGAAATATATTGTCAAGAATTGCATTTGTTACAATATTTTTCATTCAAAAATTTTACAATTAATGAATTTTTTTTGAAGAACTGGAAAATATTCATAAGAGCAACTTTTGTCTTTGTTACATAAATAACCAAAAAAAAAAAAACCTTGGAAAGTACTTAAGTATTTTGAAGTAATCAAACTCAATTAATGTTATTAATTACAATGGGAAACCATGATCTCCAAGCAAATTTTAAACATGCGATTCGGAGTAAAAAGTCAACAACTTTCGATAGTTCTACAAAACCAGAACCGCTAAAAAATGCATTTCTGTAACTTCTGCTTCAACCTCTGGGTGAAGCCGGAGCGTGCACACACAGCGCCTAACATACATTTTTATTGAGAGCTTTACTATATGTATAAATAAAATAATACAGCAAATAAAGATGTTTAAGCTTGCAAATAAATTCAATTTCAAAAGTCACCAGCTATAACTGAGTAAACTAAAAAATAATTAAAATCAAGCCAAAACTATTAAATAAAGCAATACATTGAAATTCATGCTGAAAAAAAAAGAATTTTGAGGGCTTGAAATTTAAAAGAATAGTAGCAACTAACCTTGATGCGAGAGATGTTTCATACATGCTTTTTACATTAAAATATTCACTCTGATTTGAACTGAAAAATAAAAGACATAATTAAAATATGAACTGAAAACATTTCATTGTAATCAGGAAAAAGATCTGCAAATATTTCACACGCAAATACACTGTAGGACATATCACAATTTTTGTTAAACATAATGAATAAAATAAACATGCGAATAGCATGTTGTGAATATTTTGTTACACATACACATTTATTTTGCCGTTCTGCACATATAAAATAATGTGAGATTTCTATACGATTAATTGAAAATTTTTAGTCAAAATTATTTATATTTGTTAATTTATTAATATGTGAACTTGGTAACGAAACTAAATGCATGCAATCAGTGATAAGAATATTATTGAGCAATCACGATTGCTTATTGTTCTCACTTGATTGTTTTTGGCCTTCCTATGATTTTATTTTCCCCCCGCCTCCCTCTGCAGCACCACGGTCGACCGGCCGCCTCACAATGCTGCTCCTCTAGCAAAGACCGTCTCCAGGTTGCGTCACTTACTTGCCTACACTTACATATACACCTACACACACACATACCTACACACACAAACACATACAGACACCTACACACACACACATACAGACACCTACACATACACACACACAGACACCTACACATACACACACATATACCTACACACACAAACACATACAGACACCTACACATACACACACATAAACACATACACACCTACACATACACTTAACTACCCACACATGAAGATGAAGTATGAAGTGAAAATGGGGGGGGGGGGGGGGGGCGCTTGAAAACAGCGCGAGCACCGAGACCACAGGTCTATTGTACTATCCCCGCTAAGACTACTAAAGGAGCCCAGTAACAGAAATAAATCTTGGCAATTGCCTAACCGACATTCTAGGCAGTTCCCAGGGATCAACATAGTGGTATCCCAAATGCTCAAATCTTTGTGCAGAGTAGAAGTCACATTCACATAGCACATGAATTGAGCTTTCATCAGCCATATGACATCCTCTACAGGAAGGGTTGTCGATAACACCCATCAGATTAAGGTGCCTATTAAGAGAGCAGTGTCCAGTTAGTAGCCCAACAGACTTCTTCATCTCATTCCTGCTCAAATTAAGCAGTTCCTTGGACCTCAGCCAGGGAGGCTGCTGGTTCAGAGTCTTGGCCTGTCTTTGAGACTCGAACTGAAGCCACAGGCCATAAGATTCATCCATGAGAAGGTTCTTTGCAGTGGTCCTTACTGCATTGTAGGGCAGGCAAAGGATAGGCTCTGGTCCCATAAACGGTATATTTCAGCCCTGTTTAGCTAACTGATCTGCCAATTTGTTACCTAAAATGTCACGGTGACCAGGAACCCAGTAAAGGGAAACCCTATTACTGCCAGCTAGTCTTACCAGTGCATTATGGCACTCCCAAACTGTTTTGGTGGTAAAAGTTACTATTGAGAGCTGTCAACACAGCTTGGCTATCAGAGAATATTCTGATAACCTTCTCGCTTAGGCCTCGATCTAGGCAGCTGTTTACACCAATATGGCTAAAGTTTCTGCCTGGTAGACAGTAGCTAGCTTCCCCAAAGAGAAGCACAGATTAGTATTATTGCTGCTGCAATATGCACCAGAACCAGTTCTAGACGAAGTCTTGGAACCATCAGTAAACCAGATTTCGTGTGCATTGCCAATGATATCTTGTACATCCTTCCATTGCTCTCTGGACGGAAACACAATGTAGAAATTGGCATTAAAGCTGAATTGTTTTAACATCCAGTCAGAAGGCATCATAAAGTAAGGATGCTTAGTAGTCTTTGCACACAGTTTATTGTACAGAGACAGGTAACGAGGGGACTTCCAGAGACCCATGAGCTTGAGGCGATTAACTACCCACACATACACATACCCCCCACACACAAACACACATGCCTACGCACATACACATACCCCCTCACACATACAAACATACTCCCCTCCACACCCACAAACACACATGCCTACATACACACACACACGTGATTGCGAAAAACATAATTTGAATTCAAGATGTCAAAGTTCAAATTAATTTTTTTAATTTTTTTTTTATCACTTCAACCAATTGCATAGAAGAAACACACTTACACGATTTCTTTATGCATCAGCTAAAACTTTCATTTCATTTTTTTTTAATTACATAAATGTTTCAGTTCAGATTTTTTTACTTCCTTTTACATTGTCAAAGAAGTATTATAATTGCAAAAAAATTTTCACTAAAATTTCAACCTACATTTCCATTTTACTCACCCCCAAATGAATGTCATGTAGTTTTTTCACACACATATGAGGCAATGAGAAGTAAAGGGATGCAAGTGGACATTTTCAAGTTTTGAGCAAAACTATAAAAATTACGTCCTAGGTAGGCATTCATTGAATTTTTTTTCTAAATCATGCTGTGCAGCAGCAACTTCCAGGGCTACAAGTACCATCTCTTGCACCAAGACAGAGGAGAGGTTCATCTACCACAAATTTTTAATTTTGCCACTTGCATCCCTTTGCTTCTCACTACCTCATATGTTCCTACAAAAGCAGGAAGAGGAGAGAAATATTCAATTTGACCAACCCCGAGTTGATTACCATGAATTTTCTAATGACCTCCACTTTTTGGTTGAATTTGAATGTTCCAAAAGGGTTGGGTCTTTCACTCATTTTTTGATGAAAACCAGGGAAAATTTCAACGCATAAGAAAGTGATGTTATAATTTAGTGACCATTTAGTAACGTATCTGCAAGCGTTTTGAGTCCAAATTTGGCGAAAAAATGATTTGTTGCAATCTGATTCAATTGGGCATTATTGGTGATATTTGTTGAGTAATCCATAAAATAAAGTTAAAATTGTATATAAAAAATTAATATTTTTAATATTTATTTATCATACAACTTATTTAGGTACTGCAAAAAGAACATATTAGAGGTCGTCTCTCATTAAAGTTTCACTCTATAACATTTAAAAAATCAAACTGTAGTTTTTTTTTTTTTTTTACAGTTCTAAAGAGAATAAAAAAACTTGCATACTTTACAGAACTGGCTGTTTCTTCACTTTCAATAAATGGCCAAAAGTCCTGTCAAATAAAAGGAGAAACATGAAATGTAACATTAAAAAAATGAGATTTGCACATGCAGTTCAAAAATGACATATAAAATACAAACTCGGGAAATTTAAACCCTTTGCATTCTATTGTCAATTCGAAGCTATCCCATTACACTAGGCTGTCTCTTCTGATGGTACATTGAAGTTTATTAGTGAATCTGGGAAATCAACTTATTCTAGCGCAACTTACAAGAAATTAAAATTGAGCAACAAAGGCATCGAGAACAATATTCATTTGAATTCGGAGAGAAGTCAGGTAAAAAAAATTTAATAAACGAAAGATTTGACATAATTATTCTGCCTTAAAATTTTTTTAAAACAACCCTTGACTTCACATCACAGTCAAAGTTGCACAAATGTAATTCTGTGTGATAACACTTATGATTTATTTATTTATTTTTTTAATTGGGAGGTGTTAATCTGTTTCCTTGAGCTATTACTTTTAAAATAAGTGCAGAACTGTAGTATTTTTATTTAGTCAGTGAAAAAAAAAATCAATAACTTTACTTTAAAAAAATAGTTTAACTATATGCTGTTCAGTTTTGGTCTCATTTCAAGAAAGATACTTTCTTTGTTGGAAAGAGTTTAACAAAGGGCTAACGGGCTAGTGAGGAAACTTTCTTATTTAGATTATGTTGCAAGACTTAGATGTGCACCTAGGGTTTTATTTTTTAAATTCGAATTAGTTTTTTGTAATTAATTTTTTAAGCTCAAATTACGTATAAATTGCCTATTATTGCCTATTAAAGGGGTGAAAAATTACTTACACATATTACAGTAATTTCCGGAAGAAACGCCGCGGCGCATACGTGTTTAAAAGTAAAATTTTATTCAGCTGCGGCGCTTGTAGCGATGCGGCCTTTACGAGCGAAAACAAATTTTTCGAGCCGCGAGTCCGAACAAGCAAGCACGGGAGGGAAAAAAAAAAAAGATTTCCTCCGTGCGAAGGGAAAAGGTTTCCTCCACTCTCCACTTTTAATGTTCTCCTCCAACTCATTCCGTGAAATAGACCTGTCCACACCCCACCTGTTCAACGAAATGGATTCATCCACACCTGTTTCGGCGGTGGCGTGCTAGGAGAAAGCGCGCGACGTCATTTGCATTCGTTCTTTCTCGTTACTTGTTGCGCTAAATCTTCGATCTTTCTTTGCACTCGTTCGTTCGATTTTTTTCTTAACGATGGCTCCTAAGCGAAATCGCAGCTACACTGCCGGCTTCAAATTGACAGTGATAAATAGAGCTGCAGAAATTGGTAATCGGGCGGCTGGAAGAGAATTCGAAGTCGACGAAAGATGTGTTCGTCGCTGGCGTTCCGAAAAGGACAATTTGGAAAACATGCGTAAGACGAAGCGTGCTAGACGAAGTGGCACGGTGAAATGGCCCCAGCTTGAGACCCAACTTGCGGCGTGGATAAAGGAACAGCGGGAAAAAGGCGTGCCAGTGTCCACCATTAAAATTCGGCTGCAAGCCAAGAAAATGGCTCAGTTGATGAGCTTTGACGACTTCAAAGGCGGGCCATGCTGGTGTTATCGCTTCATGGCCCGTCACAAAATCTCGGTTCGTTGCAAAACGACTATAAGCCAACAGTTGCCTAAGGACTGGGAAGAAAAAAAAACTGCCTTCCTGGACTTTGTTAAGGAAGCAATCGCGGCTGGGAAGTTCAACCATTCCCAAATCATCAACATGGATGAAACACCGCTCACCTTTGACTGCCCGGCAAACCGAACCGTGGACCAGACCGGCGTGAAAAGTGTATCCATCACCACGACCGGCCATGAGAAAACATCGTTCACCTGCGTGTTGGCTTGCGCCGCGGACGGAACGAAGCTAAATCCTCTGCTGATCTTCAAAAGAAAAACGCTTCCGAAAGGGAATTTCCCGAGTGACGTAATCATCTCCGCGAACGAGAAAGGATGGATGAACGAGGCGGTGATGATGGAGTGGCTAGAGACTGTTTGGCGGCGCCGGAAAGGAGCCTTTTTCCAGCCCAAAGGACTTCTTGTGATGGACAGTATGCGTTCCCACCTGCTAGATAGTGTGAAACTAAAGTGCAAAGCTCTATCGGCCACATTGGCCGTAATTCCTGGCGGCATGACAAAAGTTTTACAGCCGTTGGACTTATCCGTAAACAAGGCGTTCAAGGCGGAAATGCGACGACAGTGGGAGGAATGGATGACTGAGGGTCTGCATTCCTTCACCAAAGGAGGGAAAATGCGCCGAGCCACGTACGAAGAAGTCGCTAAATGGGTGTCAACTGCGTGGAACTGTGTAACAAAAAAAACAATAGTGTCAGGATTCAAACAATCCGGCATTTGTTCCTATGAAAACGACTTCGTTGAGAACGACGAGGTTGATGATCTTGATGAGCCAGAACCTCGCATCACTTGCGTTGATGAGGACATGTTACAATTGTTTACTTCAGACACTGAAGAATCTGATTTTGATGGATTTTAAGTTGGAATTTTTGCCGTAATATATTTTGTTCACGTATCAAAATTTGTTAAAATGTTATTTTCATCAAAATGTATATATTTGCTTGTATTGTGTTTTCTGTTTTTCTAAATATAATTTAATTCTTTCAATCCCTGCATTTTATTTACTTGATCATTTATGCTGTTTTTTTGCTTGTATAAAGGTAAGTCCATTGAAAATTCAATTTTTAGTATGCGGCGTTTACGATGATGCGGCGCTTCTGAGCATTTCTTTTTTTTTCGAAGCGATTTTTGCGGGGTGCGGCGCTTCCGGCGATGCGGCGTTTCTTCCGGAAATTACTGTAATATTATATATCATTGGGAAGGGTAGAATTTTCCGCATTCTAGGCAATTTGTTTCAATGCTCTAACTTAAATACGGCAGAAGTTATTTGAGTTTTTATATCAAACTCTTTTTAGGCTTAGCTAAAATTTAGGCACTACTTTCTTCATTAAATCTATCAGTAAAAAACGAAGGAATTATCCTACAGTTTTCTTTTTGACACCATTGGAAAAAGCGACATTTTATACTCCAAATCTAACCTGACCTATGGTTGAAAAACTCAGCTTCTCTCTCCAAAGGAAAAAAAATTACAAGTCGTTAAAAATCAAATTTGAATAATCCTCATCTCCATTAAAACTATGCTTTATTTGGCGTTGCCATAGTTACATCTTTTTGATTCGCATGTTTCATTTTTCCTTTATTCACAAACTTTAAGGGTTTCGATTTTAACAGAAAATCTTAGGCTCAACTCAATTCAAGCCTCGAGCTAAACAATAAGCATAATATATTACTGAGACCATGAATATACAAAACTGTAGTTTTGCAATGCTCAGAGTCCCTTAGCCCTTACATCTCTGCAAGTTGGTATAAGTTATTTAGAAACCTGGGGAAGTGGTGCTTTTTGACCAAAGGGAGCTCATAATGCGTTTTTAATTTGTTTCTTTCTAACTGACGATTTAATTCTTTGCGAATCATAAGATTGCGAAGCAGTCTTAGGGGGTTGGTTAGCGTTAGCGAGCAGGGGCAGAGCCCCTTGTAGATTAAATTTTTGCAAGGAAAGCAGGACAAGGAGTTAATGCTTGCAGTTCTTAAAATCTCAGGCTATTCTGAAAATTAGGAAAAATTATAAAGAGCTGTAATGAGTAAGGGGATTGATAGCTTTAAGAGAGTCATTGATCTTCATTCGGGACTAATAAACAAACTAAGGACCAGCCTAGCTGGCCCCAAAGCCTGTTGCTGGTCATCACATTCGTATTTCTATTTTTGTATTTGTATATTAACATTACCACAGATTTTCTGAAGTAAAGATGTAGTAATAGATGTACAAATAAAACTTCCTGGAGCTTCAGGAAGAAAATTAAGAAATACATTTCATAAATAGCAATAGTTTAATTTTTTTAATTTGGTATACTTTTCTGATATCGGTTTCAAAATCAATTTCACGTCAACAGAAACTTCAAATGAATCTCGTCAATTTTGAAGTCTTAAGTTTGTCTAATTCAGGGCTCTCCAACCTATGGCCTGCGGGCCGGATCCGGCCGGCGGGAAGCTTAGAAACTTTTTTCAATTTTTGGAACAGATAGTCTCGTTGGAAATATAATTGAGACTTTATTTTTAATTACAAATTATTATTAAAAATCCTTTAAATTATTTTTTACCATTAACTACGAGTGCAGCAACCCTATCTCTCTTTTTTTCTCTTTCCGAGAACAAATCTCTTTTCTCCGCACCACGTTCTCCTGTTAGTCCCCTGGCATTGGGCATTTTCTGGCGCCAGGGAAAACATGTGCTAGACTGACACCAGATTTAAATGTTTATTGCCAAACTCTAATGCTAGATTCTGAATTTTGTGAGAAAACTTGATAACAGAAACCGAAAGTCTCCCACAAATAGTGTTTAAAGCAGAACATCAACCCATTGTAGATTTATCTCTTTGTTTTTCATTTTCATAATTTTGTTCCTTCATGCACGCGCAATTTTTTATTCAGCTTGGAAATATGGGAAAGTAGATACCAAACCCCTTAAAAAATCTATCTAAAAGAGAGGACGGTTTTTGCTCACGTTGGCTTTTTTTTTTTTTGCTTATATCACAAAGTGGTTTGGCCTGGTGTAGATATGTAGATTGCAGTTTCACACGCCTCACAAAGTGTGCAGCGGTCGTGAACAGTTATCTTTTATTTTTATAGTGTAATTTAGCATTACAACCTACAATGACTTCTTTTAAAAAAACGGAAAGTTGATTTTGAATGCCGTACTTTTAATAAACAGTGAACACACGATTATTTCATTATCGATAACAATAATAAAGCAGCGTCTTATTTGCAAAGAGCTGTCACTGTTCTGAAAGAATTTAATGTCCGTAGACATTATGATACAAAACATAAGAGCAATTTTTACAATTTAACTGGTAAACTACGAGAGAATTAAACTGTTTCTTTGAAAAATTCTCTTTCAACTCAGAAACAAATATTTGCTAAGCCTGTAAAAACCAGCTTCGAATTCAGCTATATTCTGGCTAAAGTTGGTAAACCTTTTACAGACGGTCAATTAGTGAGAGATTGCATCTTGGTGACTGTGGTTGTGAACAGATGTTTTGAAATTGAAGTATATTAAATCTAAGTACAGATCTTTTTTATCAGACGAACATTTAAAATCCCTCTTAATGATCGGAACTTTGAAGTTTGTCCCTGAATGGACTGAAATATTAAGTGGTAAACAAATGCAATCTTCTCATTCATATTTTAACTCTTTAAAATACTTTAAAAGCTTTACAGATGTTGTGTTCTCATATATTTCCAAGTTTTTAATCATCATTAACTCAATAAAATAAATTTGTAGTGCATTGCAATAATTTAGTCTTGTATCACTCACTCATTAGCGTTTTTTTTTAAACTTCACTTCATTTTGTGTCAAAGAATACTTTTTTTTTCAGTTTTCTGTACTATTCTAAATTTTTTACAAGACTCCCTATCGTTCTATTATTAGAAATTTAAGGCACTTAAAATATAATTTCATTTAGCTAACAGCAAATATGTATAAGGAAATTGACCATTTGGGCTAAAATATTGTTGGACTGGCCCGCCTTGTCTCAAAAAATTTACAATGTGGTCCGCAAGTGAAAAAGGCTGGAGACCACTGGTCTAATTCTATATTTTTATTATGTTACAACTACCATAACATACTTCTAGAGAGGAAGTGACATAGTGAGAAGTATAAAGCAAGAAGCTGTAATTGCCCTAACACTTATCACAAGGTCGTAATAAATAAATACATAAACATTTTATTTTTCTTTCAAATTTCTTCCTCCAACTTAAGTATAAATTAAACACATAAATGATCTTTCTGCCATAAAGTAAAATATGATTAAAAAAAATTATTTATTTTGACAAAACACACAATTTAAAAAGAACATTTTAAATTGAAGGATAAAAGAAATTATTCATTCATAATCAAAATTACCATTTGAAAAATTTTGGCTGAATAATTCACTTTTACTTACAACGAATAACGTGCTTCTTTGTGCAACCTAACCTTTTTTAAAAACAATTTATTTCTTAGATCCAATTTCAAACTTCCCGTATTTAGAGACAAACTTCAAAAGCTACTTCATGCTTCATCAGTACTATGTTCTGTAGCAACCTTTTAAATTTATCATCTCTTAAAATTATAGAACTTTTGTAGAAGAATAATTGGCAACAATTTCAAAGTTAAAACTAGCACCATTACTATTTTAAACGACATACCTGATTTGGCTTGCAGTCAATCAGTTGTACATATGTAGACATGTTCATAGTATAAATTTTTTCAAATGAAGGAAAACTTCTCAGTTCGAAAACATTATAACTTAATCCATTGTCACTTGAAAGCTGAAGCTGCAAACCAATTTTTATATCTGTGACTGTGTCACTGGGAGGGAAAAAAAAACAATATATACATACATATTTTGTGTGAAATTTCTTTAAGTGTATAGTCAGGAAATATAACTAAGTTTTGTTATTGATTCGTAAAAATTGAAAGTAATAATTATCATGATGAAAAAGCAGAAAAGTGAATGTCTTTTCTGAAACGGAAAAGTAAAGAACAATGTCTAAATTTTTTGTTTTTTTGCACTTTTGTCAATTTTTGTACTTTAGCTTCATTGCACAAGGGTCATTCCATGTCAGTTCAACCACACTCCAACACCCACCATCTCAGATTTTAATGAAACTTTGTATACTTCTACTTTTCATAGTCCTAAGTAACCTCCTAAAGTATTTCATCTCTAATAAAAATAGTTTTTATTTTATGACCCTTCAAAGTTTTGAGATTTTGCGTAAGTTGTCATTTACAGTTTTCTCAGAATGAACTGCAGCTGTTGGCAAAAAAAATTATTTCTCAACAACTAAAGATACAGGGTTCATACTCTATTTGGATGAAAAAATTCCATGACTTTTCCAGGACTTTTTCATGACTTCATGAAAATTTTCATGACCTTGTTACATGAAGAGAATAGTACTATTTAATATCAAACTTGCCATTTTTTTTTTTTTTTTTTGGAAATAAGCATTAGCAAAACTTCTATGTGAATGCCACTGCCTGATTGCAAAAATATCAGTGTACACCTAAAAAACTGAATAATTCTTACCTGTTTCCATCATAACGTTTAAGTTAAAACTACAGTGAATGATGCTTAAATGTCGACTATTTTTTTTAAACAGGCAGAATGATAATGATTGGGGAAAAGGTTGAATGAATCATTACTAAGCCCAGTTAGCATTAGGGTGTAAGCCAGTTGTAGAGGGTATAAATGTTCCAGAGATTCAGGGGGAAGTTTCAAATGAGGAGTTAGATTGGGAAACTAAGGGTGTAATTTTGGGGGACTCTATGGTAAGGGAGGTGGGTAACACAGTTGGGAGAGTAAAGCGTAAGGTGGCTAGGTGTTGTTTACCAGGGGCTCGGGTAAAAGACGTTAATATGGTTGCTGAAAAGAAGGGAGTATTGAATAAGGAGGACATGGTTACTTTGTGGGTGGGAACAAATGATGTAGGCCACAGTAAAAATGAGGAGTTTTCTAGGGAATGGGAATCCCTGTTGGATAAAGCAACCAGCTTTTCGACGAATGTCCAAGTGGTTGGTTTGCTTCCCAGGTATGGAGTGCATAGGAGCTGGCTAAATCAACGTGCGAGGTGTATGAACTTGCTACTGAAGTCAATTTGCGAAAAGCGCAGTATCAGGTTCATTGATGTATGGAGTCACTGTAAACGGGATTGGATTGCTAGGGATGGCCTGCATCTGAGCTCTACAGGGGTCAAAATGGTTAGTGGATTGATTTTAAGGGCTTTGGAGTCAAAAAACTAAGTTGGAATGGGGGGCATGGTTCAAGCACCAGGTATCGAGAGAATGTAATGTTTTTGGGTATTGCTAGAAATGGAAATAAAGTGACAAACAAGAGTAGTAATGTTAACAATTGTAATTTAGGAAATTTCAGGGTGTTAAATAAAAGCAACTTAGGCATGCTTAAAGTTTTCTATACCAATGCTCGCAGTATTAGGAACAAGATGGATGAATTGAAAAGCATAGTTATGGATGAGAAGTTGGATGTTATCGGAATTACAGAGACATGGGCTACCGAATCTGATGCAGAGTTATTACATATTGCTGGGTATAATTTATTCAGACAGGATAGAGTAGGTAAAAGAGGTGGTGGGGTTTTATTTTATGTTAGAGACAATTTTATTTGCAATGAATTGGTCATAAATGATAAGCCTACTGATATTGATATGGTTTGGCTGGAGTTGATGAGCAGTAAGGGCATAAAGCTACGCTTTGGAAACATTTATAGGCCACCTAATTCAAAACAGGGACAAGATGAACAGATGTACCGTATTATTAGTGACATGTCTAGTAAGGGATCCGTTATCATAATGGGGGATTTCAATTTTCCGGGTATTGATTGGAATAATTTTTATCCTGGTAATGGCAAAGAAGAGGAATTTTTAAAAGTAATTGGTGACTGTTTCTTAGATCAAGTTGTAACTCAGGGAACTCGAGAGGAGGCCATTTTGGATCTAGTTTTTTGTGACATAGGTAGTTTTGTTCAGGGGTTGAGTGTAGGGGAGCATATTGGAGATAGTGATCATAACAGCATTAGGTTCCGGGTTAAATTTGAAGTGTGCAAAGATGATAATTTTAGGTTTGTGCCCAATTTCAGAAACACCGATTTTGTTGCACTTAGGCAGAGCTTGAAAGAGGTTTTTTCGTCAGGGTTGGAAAATAGCGACGTAGATCAGCAGTGGACGGAATTTAAGGATAAACTTGCTAAAACCGTTGGGGACTATGTTCCATTTAGGAGAAAAGGTGTTAGTACCAAAATTTGGCCCATGTGGTTCTCCAGGGAGACTAAAGAAGCTCTTAATTATAAGCAAGCCACTTTTCGTAAGTTTAAAGAAACTGGTCAGAGTGCGGAGAGGCTCCAGTATGGTAAGGCAAGGCGAAATTTTAAGTATTTGGTACGGATTCAGAAAAGGGAATTGGAGCAAAGGCTGGCAGATGACATTGATGGGAACCCTAAGAGGTTTTTTGCTTACGCTAATTCCGGGAAAGCTCGAAACAGTCAAATTGGGCCTTTGGTTGATGAGCATGGAAATTTAATCCAAAACGATAGGGATATTGCAAATGTTCTAAATAACTTTTTTTCCAGTGTGTTTAACGATAACTGTATCTCAACAGTTGACACTAACAAGACACAAGCTATTATACAGCTTGAGGATTTTGTATTTTCCAGGGAGGAGGTTTTATTTCATTTGAAAAAGATTAAAGCAACTAAAGCTCCGGGACCAGATAATATTTATCCAAAAATTTTAGTTGAATGTGCAGAGGAATTAGTGGATGTTATTTTGAATATTTTCAATGCTTCTTATAACTCGGGGACGGTGCCAGAGGACTGGAAGCTGGCTAACATAACGCCACTCTTCAAGAAGGGGTCTAAAGGTATTGCTGGGAATTATAGACCTGTAAGTTTGACTTCGGTGATTTGTAAGATTTTCGAAACTTTGATCAAAATTAAGATCATGATGTTCTTAGAGACTAATAGTCTGTTGACTAGTTTGCAGTATGGTTTCAGGAAAGGTAAATCCTGTACTACTAATTTATTGCATTTCTACGACAAGGTTACCTCAGCTTTAGATAACAAAAAATGTGTGGATGTTGTTTATATTGATTTTCAAAAAGCTTTTGACAAGGTACCGCATGTTGCTCTTCTCAGCAAGTTAGCTGACATTGGAATAGGAGGAAAAACTTTACTTTGGGTTAGAAATTGGCTTACTGGTAGGAAGCAAAGAGTAGTTGTGAGAGGAAATCATTCTAATTGGAGTGATGTTTTAAGTGGGGTTCCTCAGGGATCAGTTTTAGGGCCTCTTTTGTTTATTATATTTATGAATGACATCAATGAAAATATTTCTGGAAGCATGAATTGTTTTGCTGACGATGTAAAAGTTATGGGGATTGTCGAAAATGAAGAACAAGTAAAACAGCTGCAAGAGGATTTAGATCATATTACTAAGTGGGCAGATAAATGGGGTATGGCAGTTAATGTAGGGAAATGTCAAGTGCTACACTTAGGTCTTGGAAATAAGCGTATGAGATATCGTTTACAGGGTTCAGTCATAAATCAGGCAGATAATGTTATGGATCTGGGTGTCTTTATAAATCAGGACTTCAAGTTTAGTCAACAGTGCAGTATTGCTAGTAACAAAGCCAACAAAATGCTTGGGTTCATCAATAGATCTATTTCAAACAAATCTAAGAAAGTTCTTCTGCCTTTATATAGGAGTTTAGTAAGACCTCATTTGGAGTATGCTGTTCAGTTTTGGTCGCCTTATCTGAAGAAAGATATTTTTGTATTGGAAAGGGTTCAAAGAAGGGTAACTAAATTAGTAAGGGGACTCTCAGATTTAGATTATGATACCAGACTTAATAGGCTTAACATGTATAGCCTGGAGCAAAGGAGAGTCAGAGGGGACATGATTCAGTTATTTAAATTTATCAAAATGAAAGATGTAAACGGATTAAATTTTTGCGGGGAAAGCAGGACAAGGGGTCATTGTTTTAAGCTATTTAAATCTCAGGCTAACCTGGAAATCAGGAAAAACTACTACTTTAGCAGGGTCGTGGGCACTTGGAATAGCTTACCGGAAGAGGCGGTAATGAGCAAGGGAGTGGATAGCTTTAAGAGGGCCATTGATCTTCATTGGGGACTAATTAATTGACTAGGACCAGCCTAGCTGGGCCCAGTGCCTGTTGCTGGTCGTCACATTTGTATTTGTAAGTTTCAATAAATTTGCATCAAAAGTTGTCTTTTAATGTCAACTTGACAATTTTTTGGTTCTTTAAAATAAAGCCACATTCTTCAGTAAATTCATGTTTCTAAACCAGATATTTATTTAAAAAAAAAAAAAAAAAAACATTTTATAGTAAATAAATCTTTTGATGTAACTGTACTTGTTTACTTATTTGTACATTTTCAAATGCATATATAAATTAATAGGTTCAGAAATTCCAGGACACATTGGAATAATGACAATGAACCAGTGGTTGGAAAAACTACATTTTTTTTGTAGCGAATTACAACTACAACTACTTTGTTACAAATGTAGTTAACTACAACTACTTTTTTCAAAATGTAGCAACTACAAACTACTTTTGAAATGTAGTCGCTACTTCGCTACTTTCCAAAAAATAAGTAAATACAAAGCATACACAATAGGTTGTCCCTCAAAAAATGAAAGTCAATTTTTCAAATTGCATACACTCTTGTATTTTTCCTCTTGTGTAGAAACAATCTTGAAAATAAATTACTTTTAATTATTAAAAAAAAAAAAAAAAAAAAACCGCCTTCAAAAAATACCCAGAAACTAAAAAGCAAAAAATAACTGATTACACTTACATTCTATTTCCTACCCAAACATAGAAATGAAATTTATTTTAATTAAATGAAATTCCAGTACAAAAATCAACTGAACTAAACACTGAATTATAAAATAAACACTGATTTAAATTGCTATACGATGAATTATTTTAAATACCTAACTAGTTATATACGATCTCTTAATTTTTAATAACCTTTTGAAGTCGGGGCCGCCTATAAACAACTACATAATGCAACTGACAGCCCACCGAATCCTGAATTAAGCACTAATTTAACTATATGCGAAATTAGTCTTTAAAACTAAACCTACTCAGTTACGTTAGGTAGTAGTTTATAGGAGAACCCGATTTCAAAAGGTTATTAAAAATTAAGAGATCGTATATAACTAGTTAGGTATTTAAAATAATTCATCGTATAGCACTTTAAATCAGTGTTTATTTTATAATTCGGTGTTTAGTTCAGTTGATTTCTGTACTGGAATTGTAAAATAAATTTCATTTCTATGTTTGGGTAGGAAATAGAATGTAAGTGTAATCAGTTATTTTTTGCTTTTTAGTTTCTGGGTATTTTTTGAAGGCGGTTTTTTTTTAAATATATTTAAAAGTAATTTATTTTTTGCTTGTTAGTAGTGTAAATAACACGGCGAGCGTCTCGGAGACTTTCAAAAAAAATTGTCTTCATCATTAGTTGTTCAACTTTATCAAAGTTTGCTTGCCGCAAGCAAATGCACGAGTCACTAAAAAAAAAAAAAAATAAAAAAAAATAACGAAATCGCTTTAAGTTTAAATTTGAAAAATTGTAAATTTTAGAATTGTAATATTGTAAATTGTAATTTATGTTTCACAATACGTGTCATGTAACTCGTGATAAAAGTCGCATGTTTCTTCACATGGCCCCACTATAAATGAAGTATAAAAATTCCACTAGAATGAATTTTATGTTTGCTTCAGAGAATCCTTAATTCAAAATTTTCATTAGCATTACTCCTAATACCCCCCCCCCCCCTGGGATTTCAAGGATGGGGGTATGTTTGGTACAGCGAGAACAAAACAAAAAAGGAAGAGGAAAAGAAAATGCGCTGTTCAGCTTCACGGCTGATTATCATTTTTCCTCTATATAATTACCGTGAAGTCCGTGAAATTTATTCTTTATATGGGGCTAAAACTTTTTCCTCCATGGTTTTTGTCCCTAATTTAATTTACATAATTTACTTTATAAGGTTGTGGCAACAGTCTAAAAAATACTTTGACTTTGATTGATTTTCGAATTGATTGTTGTGTTCTGTGTGCGAATTGTGGTGCTTTGTTCTTGTCCGAGTGTGAAACTTCTTGAGTTGTGTTTTGAGTTTCTTGGTGCGAATTCTTCTGAATTCATTCATTACAGTCCACTATTAAATCGAATTTTTGTGAACCTTGAACAAAGTCATATTTTTGTGTGAATTCTTTGCTTCATTTATGACTCGTATTCATCAACACCTCTTTTGTTTTAAGAATATTATACAACATACTAACCATATATTTATTCTTTTCTTTTCAATTTTGTGGAAAGTATACTAAACGGAAGTTAAGTTTGTGATAAAATAGGTTTCTATTCCCATCCAGTAAAAGAATAGCAAATTATTCTAATCTAATAATGCAGCTTTTAACAGGTTTTAACAAAATAAGTTTGTGCAATATTAACAATTTCTAATTTCATTTTTTTTTTTTTTTTTTGCATTTTACAAAGTTTGTAAGGAAAACTGGAAAAATTATCATGAGAATTTTTTTTGCAAAAGGAATTAGTCTGAAAAATTGCAACAAAAAAAAAAAAAAAACTGGCTTAACTGACAATTCAGAAAACACTAACAAATACAAACCCAGCAGAAAAATACTGACCACTTTTATGCCCTAAAATAACAGAACAGTCTATCAATAAGAATTTAGGTAATTTTCATAGCATGCTTTGCTTTACTAATGTTTTTCAATTTTTCTTATTTTTTTTAATTGGGCAATCACTAAATGCTTACTAAGCTCACTTCACCAAGGTTAATGCTGCTCTGATTTTTCAGATTACCATGACAACGATAATAAGTCCGGCTCATCGTTTTAATATTTACTAAGAGCACAAATTTTCGCCTCCATGGTGTACAAATCGTTACCATCCATTCAAGGCTTAACTTAAGAAGATTTTACTTTTAAAAAGGGGGCAGTGTAAAATTATGGACTCCCCAAGTAGGACTACTCTTGGGTGGTGGCCTCTATACCGCCCCCTAACCCCCCTCCCCCTAGACACATGCCAGCCTACACTCATGTTTACAACATTAGACCTAACGAGTAGGTTCCTATCACAACTCAAGATTGTGAAAAACATAATTTGAATTCAATATGTCATAAATTCAAATTTTTTTTTTTACATCTTTTCTTATTTTATACTACTTATATTTTCTACTAAAACCTCAACTAACTAGCCTCAGTTTACTTGTTTCTCTGGCCACATTTAGTTGATGTATGAAAATCGATAAGCAAATTGAACAACTAAAAGATTCATAATTATGTAACGAAATTATGAAATAAAAAATAAACTAAAAATTAGAGAAATACCTCACAAGCGCATCAGCCTCTCTTCTCAATTCCAAAAAAAAAAAAAAGAAGTAAAAGTGTTGCTGGTGATGTTCACCTTAACCATGATGAACATCAATGACAATGTGACCTGTGGTCGTATCGTTTGAAGAATGTAGCAAATGCATTAGAAGAATGGCATTATGCTATGTGAGACACTAACAGGGAAGTGCCGACCAAAACTCGCTTTTGGAGCAATCTTGGGAGCAGGAAAATGGTGAGTTTGGAGCAGCTTGGGGCAGCAAAACAGTAAATTTAAAGCAGTAAAATTGTGAATTTGCAGCAGCCTGGAGCAGTAAAATTACAAATTTGGAGAAAAAATTTAAATTTTGCATCAATTTAGAGCAACTATGTATATTTCACACACAGAAACCCTTGCGTCATGATGAAATAATAGAAAAAGGAGATTAATGATGCAAAAACACCATAACTACAACTACAAATGTAAGCTCTCTTAATTTTTTTTGTCTAATATTTTGCATAAAAGACAAGTCCTGTCCTGCTCTACTTTTATCTTACACTTCTTTTGATTTAAATTTAGTGCACACATTTACTTTGCTTCATACATCACTGCTTTAGTGCACATTTAAGTTAGAGTGCTTTGATACCTATTTTCAAATTTTGTCTGCTTTTATGTAACATATTCAAAAAGGCTTTTAAAAAAAGCACTAAAGAATGGTTGAATTTAAAAACTTTATCGCAACAAGTAACAAGTGAGTTTTAAAGAGCTATTAGATATTTTTCTCCTTTCTTTCTTTTCATTTTTTTTTTTTTGGTACGTTTAAGTTATTGACTTATATTTGACCTTATAATATTTTTTCCTTCTTTGCATATATGCTTATACACTGAACTACTTGATTAACAAATCTGAAGATCAAGCAAAGGCAACATTAACACCTTATATATTTTTAACTGTTTGATATTTAATCACAAAATTAATAATGAAATTACAATGAAAAAAATTGAAAACAACAAATGAAAAAGATTGTGAGAAATGATGCCACAGAAGAAGAATTTTTAAACATACGTCAAAAAAATATGAAAAATGGAAAAAGAAAATAAATAAGTAAATAAATAAAAATTTTAAGACAGACTAAGAATATGGAAAAAATGCCTGAATCTGAGAAACTTGAAATGTTTACATATTCATTAATAGAGCATTAGAATTTCCAGATTTTTGTTATCTTAAGTGTCTCCAACCAAAACTAGAGATAAATTTTCTGTTCTAAATTCCCAAGATTAAAAACTGGTAAACAATATTAATTCTTACAGATGGCGTTCGCTTAAATCAATTTGGATGCAACTGGATTGACATTTTCAAGTGGGCGTGGCAAGAAGACGAATTTACAAATCCTCATATACTAAAAACGAAAGATAACAAAGGTTGAAAATAATGATCAGTGCAAAATTTTTCTAGTCAAAGGAACAGAATCACATAAGAAATTAAAACAATCGAGTTTTCAGAAGAATATGCAATCGAATTTTGAAATGCGCGAAAAATCGGGACTAAGCCAGAAAATCGTAAAAACAAGCTCCAAATTCATAAACTTGATGATATCCAAATATGCTAAAGGACAACGCGTTTAATGTTGCTATTGCAACATTAAACGTAAAATTGCAGTTTGGGTGCAAGTTTTTGTTGACCTATCAAATTGTGTCTAACTCCCGCAAGGAAGGTAAACACCAAGTTTAGCAGATGCCTTTCTATTTCACATTTCTATAGCTATCAAGTGAAATGAAATGTCAGAATCCAAGTTGAAAGGCTAAATCATTTTATTAATAAATCCAATAATTTAACAATTGTATATAATCTTTAACATCGATAAATGATATAAACAAGTATGAGGGATTTCAACACTACTCAAAACATCCTTCATGTTCCAAAAGAACATCTTTTCAAAAAAACATTTGACACCCTAACATAAATTACTCTAAAATGTTTCAAAAAATTTTAAGTCCCTAACTCTCATGGCGAAATTCGAAAAGCCATCTCCTAAGTGCAGGACGTCGCCTCAACAGCGAATGACCCTCTCAAAAATACGACTATCGTCAGTTGAAAATGAGAAACGCGAGCAGAAGAAGGAAGTGATTTCCTTCTCATTTCCCCCTGCTTATATAATACAGCGCACTCAATGCACGTCACGCCGGATATGCCTACGTAAGAGCTCAGTCTGGATGCTTCCAGAACATTCGATTTGTAGCGGAGCTATCGGGAGATTACATCATCTCCGCTCGTGCTTTGACATCACATCCTCCTTCCTGACGAAACACGTCGTTCGAAGTCGTTCTGATGTTTACATGTTGATTCTCCCGATACGCGATTTGAAACAAGCGTCCTTTAAGGGACAAGATTAACTGCCATTCAAGTGAGTAAAAACATTTACACTTAGTTTACACTTAGCTTTCAAAATAAATTGTTGAGAATATTTCTCAAATAGACAATTTTGGCTATCAGTTTTTCCCGATTTTGGCGCAGAAAAGTCCATTTGGACGTCTTTTGGAGCAGTTTAGGGCAGGATCGGCAATTGGTGCAGCTGGCATATCCCTGCACTAACCACTAAACTTTATACAGTCAAATCTTGATATCTCGAAACTCCTTACCTCAAAAAACCTTGATGTCTCAAAAAAAAAATTTCCCTACATTTTCAATGAAAACTCCTATGTATTTTCACAGTTACAGTTGAAACTTATTTTTCGAAGCACTTGATATGTCAATTTTTTTGCAAAGAAGCAAGTTATTGTCATTTTTTCTTTGGCAATTTTTGTAGTAAAGCCAGTTCCAGAGACACTTGTTTAACATTTTTCATCCCTTTTCTTGGAAATTTAGAGAAGAGGGGAATGGGGCATGATAATAAGGAAGTGTGGATATGAGGTGGGTGATATAGTTCTTTTTATCTTGGTATCTTCCCCACGGTTTAGAATCTTAGTGCATTTCTTTCGAACATATTGTCCACTTTGAGGACAGAGGTCATTTTATCGTCAGTTTTCAAGGGAAAACGGAAAATGCGTTCCTCATTTTTATCATTCTGCTTTTTCACTCCTTCAAATTCGCTGAAGAAAACTTTTTGAATGTGAGGAGCTACAGGTGGAAGATAAAATTAGAACTTTTAAATTTTTAGACGAAAAAACGTAGTTGAAGTTGTTCATTTCAAAATCTTACCCCGTTCACTTTCGACAATTATAAGATTTCAAATTCTGTAAAATATTGAAAGCTAACTTGTTGACCATAATTTGAAGTGGTCCCTTAGTGCAGTGCTTCTCAACCTTTTTTCTATTGCGGCACACTTAAGAAATTTCTAGACCAACGGGGCACACTAAACTTAATTTCGCAATGGTAATATAGAAATGTTTTTATCATTCACTGGTAAAAAGATGGGGGGGGGGGGGTACTTTTTTCATATGATTTGAACAATTATAACTAAAGTAGTGTATTTAATTTTATTTAGAAAGTAGAAATATTTGGAATGTATTGAAGTTGATAATAAACAACAAAACTACCTATATCATACTTTACAGAAAATTATACTTGATAGGTTTCAAAGCATTTCTGTCAAACATGTCATTAAAGTGCACACTGCAGTAAACCAATTTATCATAATATGTCTCAAGAAAGAAGCAAGCAAGAAATTAAAACCAAGCACCTAACTTCCGTTTGACACTAATGAGACACTTGAGCCTGCCTTGAGAAGCAAAGCCGTTTGATGTTCGGCTCTATGCTGTAAAGAGCTACATGAAGTTCTTGATCAGGCTCTTTAGAGATGATCTCTTGCTGTTTTTTTTTTTTTTTAAGTGCTAGGGTTGAGAAGCTGAGTTCACAAAGATATGTAGTTGAAAATGGTGGCAGCACATCAATAGCAAGACGAGATGGTGGGATACTCATTTTTAATCAGCAGCCAAAATTCGTCCAGAAGCACTTCGCTCAACTTAAGTTTAAAAGTACAGTCGCTCTTGAGGTTCATAAATTCTTCTCAAGTCATACTGTTCCATGTTAATATTCTTGAAATTGTGCTTAAACTTGTCCTGAAGTAAGACTAAAAACCACCACATTCAGCAGCTTTTCTTCCATGCCATTTCCTTTTCTTACATGTTGACGGTCCGTTTGAACATGTCCAATGAGCTACGATCTACTTCTCTCCACAGCTGAATTTTTGATTTAAACCCGTTTAGCTTGTCGATACATGTAACCCAAGTTCTCTTCTTGTCCTTGCATTTTCTGATTCAATTCGTTAAGGTGTTTAAAAATGTCAGCCATGTAAGCTAGTTTTGTCAGACAATATTTGTCTTGCAACAAACTGGCGTACTGCATTTCGTTTTTTAAAATCACACTGTAAAAAAAATCCAAAACGTTGCTGATTATTTCCGTATGACGTTTCGGGATTTCAATAGTTTTTACCCATTTCCTGGAAAAATCAAGTACCTTTGTCAAAATGTTTCCTGAATTGCTACAATTTGCACGAATGCAGAATTATCAGTGTTGTGAAAATTATTTTTAGCTCCCAGTTTAAAGATTAACTGAGCGTATTTATAAAGTGTATCGGCTGTAATTCGATTATGGTCCATCCAGGCGATTAAGCTCCCAAAGAGAGCGAATAATTCCATGGACTGCGTAGCTTTGCAAGGTTTGCAAGAGGGTGGAACTCTTGATAGTTTCTTGCAATTCTGTCCTAGCTTTTGCAATGTTTCCAATATTGACTTTGGAACTTTTTTGATAAATCAGGAAGGCGGTCAAGCTATAATATTATACCTACTTTAGTTTACTGTAAACTTCCTGAGACACGGCTGATGTTAAATGGGAAGATTTCTGAATTTTTTCAGGAGGCTTCCAGGCTAATTTCTGGAAAGTAACTGAATTTTAGCAAAAAACATTCCTGGCTTTTTCAAGATATGTTACTGGTAGAAATCGGCACATCAGCTGCCCATCATTTTCCAGGATCGTTTCTGAATCGTTTTTACAGTGCAAAAACTGTCGTATCTCGTCCCTCAATTTAAGAATTCTTGATAGTACTTTACCACATGAAAGTCAGTGAATCTCTGTATGAAAAAGTATGGAGTGGTGATCAGCCCCCAGACTGTTCCACCCTGTTCTTCACAAAGTATACGGAGAAAAAGGCGAGAATTAAAAGGCCTCGATTTTATGGAATTCACGATTTTCATAACTTCAGCCAAAGCTGACTTCAGATCATCTGATAAGTTCTTTGCCATGAGAGCTTCATGATGGAGGAAACAGTGTATGGTTTTAATTTCTAGTTTGCTAAGTCTCAGAACCGAGCTTTGAGAAACTACATTAAAATGAAATTAGTATCGGAACTAGAAAAGAGGAAAACAAAAGTTAAAGCTGGGGATAAAAGTCTGGGCGGGAGGGTACGATCCCTGCCTCGGGGAGTGGGCGATACTCCCGTTTCGAAAGATTTAGAAAAAATTCTGTATAATTAGTTTATTTTGTGGACATTGGAATCCGTTTTCAAAAACTGAAAGTAATAGGAATCACAAGAA
Organism: Uloborus diversus; assembly: GCF_026930045.1. Taxonomy (NCBI): domain Eukaryota; kingdom Metazoa; phylum Arthropoda; class Arachnida; order Araneae; family Uloboridae; genus Uloborus; species Uloborus diversus. The sequence goes on along the minus strand of NC_072739.1, from coordinate 106,496,897 downwards.
GTTTAAAAGAGGTGTGGGGCAGCAAATCCCGCCTCTTCCCTTGTTGGGTATGTCTTATTGCACATGGTCGACAGGGTGAACTGAGAAGTTACAAAACGATACAAACGCTATTCGGTAGTAACTTTAAAATAAAATACATCAAGGCTCTTTCTTTTTATATAACTATGAAAATACCGCGGCACACCGGGTTCCTTGTCGCGGCGCATCAGTGTGCCGCGGCACAACGGTTGCGAAGCCCTGCCCTAGTGCATGTTTAAATGTATATAGGGTACATGTGTGTAATTGAATCGATTATTTCAGGAAGGGTATAAGTCCTACGGGAATCCGTTGGACTTACACCCTTTCTGAAGTAATCGATTCAATTGTGAGAGCTACTAGTGTAACTTTTTCAAAACCTTGACAAATCAAAAACTTGACCTCAAATTCTCCCCCCCCCCCCCCGTCCAGAGAGATTCAAGAAATCAAAGTTGTATTGTACATTATTGTGTTAATTTTTAAAAATTGCCAAAATTATTCATCAAGAGGTCAACTTCCAACTTTTAGCAGAAAAAAATTAGTTTGTATCTGGGCTTTCATTGTCAGCACTACACCTCATGGTATGTGTAGTGATGTAAAATACCCGGGTATTTATTTTTAGGGGTAAATACCCAGGGTAAATACCCAAAATGGGTAAATACCCGGGTATTTATTTCAAAAATTTATATTCAACTAAAATACTTTTCTGTATGTATTCCATTATGTATATAAACAATGAACCATACACAAAACAATAAAGTTTTGCCCAAAAATTGTATTTTGATCACATATTTAAAGAATTATTGTGCGAAACAGCTTAGCAATCTAATATGATATTCACATTAAATGTGTTGGATATGTCTAATCAATGTTGATAGCCAAATTTCAGATATAAAAAGTCATTCTACAAGAAGAAAAAAGCTTAACTGGTTACAAAAAAAAGCAAACATAATTTTTTAAGGTCCTAGTCTTTTATAATACAGTAATATGTCCCTGCATGACATCAAAATGTAACGAAGTGTCGCTCAATTTATTATTACTATTTATTTACTTATATCTTATGCAGAAATTTCCTCCAAACTTAGTTCAATTGTTCTGGTGTATTCTGTATCACACATATATACACACACACATAATATACATAAACATTTAAAATTCATTTAAAATTTTTAATCTTTTATTTTAGGGTTTATGTTTAAAAAAGAATATATTCACCTTTTAATACTACCTAAAAATTTTTTGCAAACTGCGCAATTACTAGGGGATTTACCCTGCCTTCGGATAAATACCCAAGAAAATATTTACCTTCCCACCCTACAGGGGAGCAAATGCAAATGAGCAAGGCAACAGAAAAGAAAATTTCGCTTTTTTTTTTTTTTTTTTTTGCTTATTAATGTAAAAACTGTTTCTATATTTTCCATGTTATCACTTAAATATCAGTAAAATAAATAACACTATAGTGTCTTAATAACTTCTCAGTTTATTCTTCCAAGCATCCCTCATGCTTCCTTTTTTTTCATTTTGGATATGACTAACCTAGATTGATTTTGAAATCCTGAAGTTCATAATGAATTGCTTATACTTCTCCAATTATGACATTGAAAAGAAAGATTATTTGGTTCACGATATGTTTCTTTCATGATTTCATCAAGTCTTTCAATAAAAAATATTATAAACTGTGTAATACATATGTATATATCAGTTTTACCAATTTTTTCGTATTAAGATTCTTAAAAAAAAATTTCATTCACTTTTTTGCATTTTTTATAAAATACCCAGTTTTTGGGTATTTACCCTGGCCTTAGGTAAATACCCGGGTAAATACCCAAAAAATATTTACCTACCCGCTGGGTATTTACCCGATCCACATCACTAGGTATGTGAAAAGCTTTTTTAATTCATTCACTCATTTGAGAAACTTATTTTAATAAATGTTTTTAATTAATTACTTAAGGAAATTGGGTGCTATTTTAACTGTTTAACGCAATCTAAAAAATGCATTCACCAATCATATGTTCATTTTCTTTTTTCAGCTGCTACTCTCACCAGATTATCCCTTGCCTCATTTGAGTGGTTAATTAGGAGCCTATTGCATTTTTTTTTTAAACTGACACAGATAATTGAGCTTTGATTCAAGATCACATTTGAGTAGATATGAAGCTAAGTACATACAAACAAAAACTTGTATAGCATATGCATTAACAAAACGCTTAAACAAAAGACTATATGTTAAAATAAAAAATTAATACAATATTTTGATGTAGCAATTTCTTTAGACATTAGATATGTAGGTGAAAGCTTATAGAACAAAACAGTAATTTTTCAATAAACTTCTAACATATAATCATTGCAATCAATGACTTGCAATGGACCTAATGATTAACTTTGTATGACAGTCTCAACCAGTAAAAATTTCAGAGCATTCACTTTTATTTATTTTTTGAACAGTTAAGTTTATAAGAAAACTGAGCAAAATCAGTTTTTTTCTGACAGTATAGTATTGAAACAGTGAAAAGGAGAAAAAAATTTAGCATGCAAAGTTTTTTAGCACAAATAAATTAAGACATACAATTTTTATACCCTGAATGTACAGACATACAATTTTGATGCCCCAAATGTAAAAATTTTGCAAAACTGTCCATTATTTAAAAATATTTTGACAATACATTTAACTCTTATTTCACAAGGTTTTATTACTTTCTGTAACTTAATACACAGGATAATCAAGTATTTATATAACTCTGGTGATTAAAGAAACAAAAATTATTTATTTAAAAATATTCTATTAAACACACCAGATCAAGACCATTCAAAGATAACCAATACTTACTAATTTGGATCTTCTGTTTCAAGGAGGATAAAATTTTTGATACTCATGTCTTCAAGATAATTCAACTCCAGTTGAGTGAAGGCACAGAAAATTTTTAGATGACTCTATAATTGAATGAAAGGAAAAGCTTAGAAATGTTTTTAAAAAATGTAAGTAGAAAATAAAATTGATGTCATTTGCCTCTCAGTATGATTTGTATACTAAAAATTATTATAATTCTTTAGAAAAATAAAAATACAATACAAGCAAATTGACAATCATCATGTAATACAAGACAACAGAAAATAAGGATATTAAGAGAAAATCATTTATATATTCTTAACTTTTTAAACAAAAAATTGATTCAGTTTTTTTTTTTTTTTTTTTTTTTTTTGACTTCTCTTCTGTTGTTAAAGGTGCATCCAAGTTTAAAATTTTTTGAATCACAAAGTTTAAATAACTGTAATTTTGAATGCAGTTCAAAAATAGATTTGATTTTAAAAAATGAGTATAATCAGTAATCACATGCAGATCATAGCACTGAAATAACTCTTCTTGGTAATCACACGCATAAGATATAGGTAACAAACCACATCTGCAATATCAAAGTTTTTAAGTATAAAAAGGGAATAGTTTTTCACTTATTTTCAATGACTTTTCAACATCAGAATAATTAAGCATTTTTGATATTTTTCAACGAACCATCGGAAAATCAAGTACTTTTCCATGGCCCCTTGTAGACAAAATAAAATTTAAGGACTTTTCAAAGATTTTCAAGAAAACCCTAGGAACTCTGATAATCTACTCGCGAAAAAAAATGGTGGTTGGTTGGTTTCTGAAACAAATGGTTTAGTTGAAAAAAGGAATTTGAAAAGATCCTCATATTCTTAATTTGTACACGAAATTGTCAAGGATCTTACCTTTTGATCTAAAACAATTAAATATTTTCCATTTCTAGTGCAACATATTTTAACAGCATCTTCCACTTCTAAAATAAAAATATATACGTTTTTAAAACAATTTTTATTCAACACACAAAAAAAAAAAGTGGGACTCTTTTTTTTTACAAAACAAAGCATTTTAAATTAAAAATTACTTTAGTAATACGATTCTAAATCCAGCAATCAAGCTCATGATTGTAGCAAACAAGAACAGTCTGCTCAGATATTACTAATTTTTTATATGCAGGGAAGTGGGATTTTTTTTTTTTCCCTTTTTTATTGGGGGGGGGGGGGGGCGAAACCCCGGACCTATAGATTAGAATTTATGAATTATTAAGCTGTAGAGACTTTTCTGTTGGCATTTAGAAAGTTTGTATCTCAAAGAGGAATACTCTCGGTAATTTATTTGGATAATGCCAAAACTTTTAAACAATCTAATTTGGACTTGAAGATAATTTTTTTATTGATAAAATAACCAGAAATTGACAGTTAACAATAGTCTTTTGAGCCATTAGTTGATTTATTTATTTATTTTTTAATATTCTATTTCATATTTATTTATTCATTACTTGAATTGAAAAAGGGATAAATCCAAAACACATAATGTTATACATCTGCAAATCATATTGTTAATTAATACACACATGTACCTTTACCCTGATTTTAAAATATGGGGCAGATTTTTTAATTTGATGACAAAATATACACAAAAGAAAAACATTTTTTTCATAAAGGAAGTCGAGAAATACAGAAACAGGTGTAGTAAATAAGCTTTTTAAACCAAATAAAAATTAAAGCAGAAAATAAACAATGTTATTTTCCTTTATGTATTTCATTTCTCAGTTTATTCTCTATAATAGTGAAATATTAAACAAGGAAAGGAAACTTACCAAATGTATAAATTTCGGTTTCCTTCCCTGACATGAGATTGCGATCAGTAGTTAAATCTGTCCAGGGTCTGCTCAAGTTCGTAAAAGGAAATTCTGTTGATATTTTCTAAAGTACAAAGACAAATGGGAATTGATGTAAAATTTGGAAAGAAATCTCCCAATATGCGATTGGAATCATCATGGGACGATTCCAAAATTGGAAACTGCACTACAAATTCATCAACAAAGTTAAACATGTTTAGAAAATATTATAAATAGATAATTAACTGCATACAAGGGTTTGGGCAAAGGAATATTGGGTCCATGTATGGACTCTTCACAAAATTCCAACTAATTAAAAGGGTCCTTTCACAAAATTCTGATTAACCAGAAATGAACCCTTCACAAAATTTTGATTGACCAAATCAGACCTTTCACAAGCTCCTTTATTAATAAAACAGTATGCAAATCAGAGAACTAATCGATATTGATGCATTACTTTTGGAAGGGGGACTGTCCAGGATTTTTTGCAGGGTCCGTTTTTTTTGTGAAAAAATCAATCAATTTTATAAAAAATCAAATAATTTTGCAATTTTTGTTTTGTAAAAAAACGAAATTTTAGAATTTGGTGATGGCGCAATCTGCATCATTGACACTTATTGTTCAGTTTTTCCTTCTTTTTTGTTAAGAATATAATTCTTGAGGATCTTTCTAGTTTTCGGGGGGGGGGGGGGGGGATCCCTCTTTGGGAGATGGACACCCTTCAAGTATCAATATTTATCTACCATTCTACATTATGTTAAAGAGTTCAAAATAGTAAAAGAAATGGGGACAACTAATGACAAATGTGAAATAATAGGTCTAGAAGTATGGAAGATGGACTTTCTTTTTAGGATTTTTGGTTGTTACAATCCTCCCAATAATAAACCAGATTTTACAACATTACATATTTCGGAAGGGACTATTTTCCTTGGCGATTTTAATTGCACACTCGAGTTTATGGGGATATAAGGACAGGGGCGGATCTAGAGGGGGGCCATGGGGGCCATGGCCCCTCCCAAAGCCTTGTGATTGTAGGAATGTTTTTAAGAAAAAAAAATAAAAAAATATTGTGAGAAGATAACAAAATTTAACACATGTGTTTTACTGAAAAAGAAGTATAGGACTTAATTTGGAGATAAATTTATATCCCTATCCTAAAAGCAAAACTTTTATTTCCAAAATTTTTCTCCAACTTTTACATCATTTCTTGATTCCAACTACAGACACTTGGACAATCTCTAAATGCTACTGTTCTCAGAGTATACCTATTGTTCACAAGACCAAAGAGAGCCTAAATTTTCGTTTTTATGGCTTTATTTCGAAATTAGGGGGAGAACCTCCTTTTCCCATGCGTTTTCACAAATGCCTTGATATGTAGCGAAAAATTGCATTCTAAGTCTTTTATTTGGAAAAAATGTCAACGGAAACTAGCTTATCCAGCACTTATCACTTAACTTGCTAAAATGCAACATTACAAACGATTTTTGAAATCCCTCCCTTCTTAGTTTATATCGTGATGATAGCTTTAAAAGGAGGTTTTTGGAGGAGCTCACGAATCTTCCATCCCTTTTCTAAAATACGTATAAATATAGTCTCAAAGGCAAAATATTTCTAGGAAGGAAGGATTCCAAGCACCTTCACACTTCCTTTAATGTTAGCAGACATTACCTAAAGGTGCATTTTTAGGCTGGCCAGCTGAAGAGTTAGAGAAGAGCACCCCTCCTCTTCTAACTTCTCAATGTATAATGACAGAATATTTTGGTTTCTTAGCTTTATTTTCAAAAAGTATTTTGGAGGCAGCGCCCGAAACCTGACTTTTCTCCGTACATCATCAAAAATAGACGAAATGCGTTTTTAGTTTCCTAATTTTCAAAAATTACTCGGAAATTTAAATTTTTAAACATTTTTGAAGAAGATCCCTAAATCCACCCTCTCACCAATGTCTCGATACCCCAAAAATTGAGTTTTTAAAACTTCATTTTAATAAAATTTTTGGGGAGTTCAGAGTTTGTTCAAAACTTTCGGATGGCCCCTCCCAAAACAATTGGCTGGATCCGCCACTGTATAAGGATGTAAATACAGCGGGTACAGAAGTTGAAGACCTTTTGAATACAAGCATATTGGAACTTATTTTTCAAGCTGACGACCCACACACATTTTTGCACTATAACGGCACTGGAACATCACCAGATCTCCTGATGGTCTCTGCAGATCTCGCCCAAGAAACTACAAGAAAAGTCATGGATGACCCTGGTTCAGGACATAGAATGGTTGTGGCAAACATCGATATTGCTAAGTTTAACCAAACACCTCCAAAGGATGTATCCAAGATGTCTTGGAATTTCAAGAAGGCTAAATGGAGAGAATTTAAAGAATCTTTAGAAGAATCGCTGAAGATGGAGAATTTTGACTTTTCAAACAGCATTGACAAAACTTGTCATACAATTAATAAGGTTATTATTGCATGCGCTAAAGAGTGGATACCAAGAGGTAGAGTTAAATGTTATAGAAGCTTTTGGAATGAAAATCTCGAGCAGGAAAAACAGCTGAGAAACAGCCTTAGAAAAGAAGCTGAGATAACTGGTAGTCCTGTAGCTGTCAGAGCTTGGAGGAAACAAGCAGCAATTTTGAAGAGAGCTATTATTAACGCTAAGCATGAAACCTTCACTAAGTTTATTAGTGAAATTAATTACCAATCGAACAGCCTTAAAACTTATAAATTTCTTGCGAATATACAAGGTAAAAAATCATCTCCACGTAGGACTTTTTTACAGGTCAATAACAGAACTTTGCGTTCTAATAAAGATATAGCAAATGCATTTGTACAGTTTTTGGCACAAAATCAAAAGAAGAGTCCTTTTGCAAGAAGAAATTCGAAGGTCCTGAAGAGAGAAATTAAGGCAAGATCAAAATTTCAACCCCAGTTAGGTTTTTCCACAGATATTTTCGTGAATCCATTCTCCATGTCTGAACTACGTCTTTCGATTGCCTCTTTGAAGAACGAAAAGTCACCTGGTGAAGATGGAATACATCCAGAATTTTTAAGGCACCTTGGCCCTAACGCATTGCAGACAATTTTTAAAATATTTAATGAATCTTGGAGAACAGGTATAGTACCTTCACAATGGAGAAAAGCATTGATTATTCCAATTTTAAAAAAGGACAAGGATCCAAATGATTTGAAAAACTACCGCCCGATTTCCCTCACTAGTGTACTCGGTAAGACGATGGAGAGAATGGTTTTTAATAGACTTAATTGGTACCTTGAAAGTAAGGGATTACTTGCTGATGAACAAGCAGGTTTTAGAGTACATAGATCTACAAACCAGCAGGTGGCTCTATTGAGTCAAGATGTAAAAGATGCTCTAGATCGAAGCAACTATTTAACTGCAGTTTTTGTCGATTTTAGATCTGCATATGATTTGGTTTGGAAGGAAAAACTATTTCTTAAGTTAAAAAATTTGGACATCCATTCGAATATGTTTAATTGGTTATTCACCTTTATCAACCAACGTTTGTGTAGGGTAAGATGTGGAACTGACTTTTCAAAATACAAATTACTTCCTACTGGATTGCCCCAGGGAGCAATTTTGAGTTGTATTTTGTTCAACATTTACATCAATGATTTGATCCAGTCGATTAAATCTATTCCAGGTATTAAATGCCTTCTTTTTGCTGATGATTTGGTCATATGGACTGAAACTAAAAAACGCAATGGAGTCAAGAACATTGAGGAGACACTTAACAGAGCAATGGGGGCATTGTCCAGTTGGTGTGATAATAATAACATGTTTTTAAATGCTTCAAAGTCAGCTGTTCAGACGTTTTTGCTTGCACATAAGAAAATAAAACCTGAAATAAAATTTAAACAGGATATTCTATCCCATACTGATGAATATGATTATTTGGGAGTAACTTTTGACAGCAAGCTTAATTGGAAATCCCACGTTGAGAAGACTGTTGAAAAGGTATGCAGACGTTTAAACATATTGAAACGCCTAGCGGACTGCAAATGGGGCTGTAGTCGTAATACACTTGAAATTACCTATAGGACGTTTGTTCTCCCATTAATGAGCTATTGCTGTGAGGTACTGAGCACTGCATCAAAACATGTCCTGAACAGAGTTGAAACTATACATAACCAAGCACTCAGCCTAATAACAGGAGCCGTGAAATCAACACCACTGGATGCATTGTTTTTATTTACTAATTTCAGATCAATAAAATCATACATAGAGGAGAAAACTCTACTTTTATTTGAAAAAATGCAAAGAATACCATTTAGAAACGAATGGAAACTGGAGTTGCACTCGAGATCTCTCAAAACGCAAAAGGGTTTTGTGCAGTTTGCGCTTGATACAAAACGAATGTATGACATCAATTCTAACCTACAGTCGCTCCCTTTACCAACAAACCCATGAAAATACGAACCAGTGAATTATGATTTAAATTTGATACAGCCTGTTTTAAAGAGTGAGACTGACCAAGTTATTCTTAGGGCCATTGCTCTGGAGACGATTTACACTAAATACCCCGAAAGTGCTCTGGAGACGATTTACACTAAATACCCCGAAAGTGAATGGATACATATATATACCGATGGGTCAAGAGTAACAGACCATATAAATGCAGGTGCAGGAGTCTACAGTGAGCACTTTTCTTTTTCTATTCCTGTTGGTAAATATGCCTCTGCATTCGATGGAGAGGTAAAAGCTATACACCTGGCTCTAGATCAGTTGAAATACCATGATTTTAAACTTAAGGGATGCGTTGTCCTATCGGATTCTCAAGCGGCTATTGAGGCGATAGCATCGATAAAGAGCTGCAAATCACATGAAATTTCTGAATGTCGCAGTTTCATTAACGATCTGGTGCAGCAGAATATAAAAGTGGTGTTGCAGTAGATCCCTGCACACTGGGATTAGAGGAAATGAGCTTGCTGATGCTCTGGCCAAGAGGGGGTCTGCTATTATTCAACTACCAAATGAGCCAGTCTCATTCAATGCAATAAAGTTATATATAAGGAAAAAATCAAGAGTTTTTTTTTTTGGCAAGACCTAAAAGCTAGAAGCAACCACAAAGTTTGGTTTATAAACCGTGATTTTGTCCCTTCAGCACCAAGAGCAGAGTCAGTGGCTTTGTTTCGACTTTTAACTGGCCATGACTGTTTACCAAAACATCTTTACCGCTTAAGGATTGTGAAGAGTCCCAACTGTCCCCTTTGCAATTCAAACGAAGAAATGGACATTCGTCACCTGAACACTTGCACCCAGCTTTCCAGACGTAGCCTGTGTGACCGTTATTGGGAAGCAAGAGAGCGTATCGGCAGCTAAATATTTCACCCTATTGTTTCTGTATTTTTCCTTGCTCTGTGTATTGTGTTTGTTTTTGCTATTTTGTTCTTTGTAACCTTTTCTTGCTGCCAGCCATTGGAAATAAAAAATAAAAAAACATTATGTTAAATTATACTAGAAATGTTATATGCAAAGTATTTAAAATAATTGTAAGAAAACAATTCAGGCAGGGGTTCAGCATTTAACTTTTTGACCTAAGTCACTGTTCAAGAGCACAGAATTTCATTTAAAACTTATAAACTCCGCGATTTTTACAAAAATAAAAAAAGAAGTTATTTGTTTACCTCTTAACCTATTAAACGCTGCTATATGAACCGCATTGAAAATATTAAAAATTTTGTATGTTTTGAGGTTCAATGTCTTCTATCATATGCAATTTAAATTTTGAAAAAATATTAATTTTTTTAGAAGATATAATATGGCCCCAAAACGGGAGACTTGGCACCTAATGACGGTAACATATATATCTCCGGTATAATGATGTAGTTGAACTTTAATTTAAATATCTTAGCAAAGCTAGTAAAGAAACACTTAAAATTATTTTTTATCAAATAAGAAAAATTAATTATTGATACTCAAAACTTAAATTCAACAAAGTTAAGTTGGAAAATAAGGATGTTGTAAATTTTCATATATATGTACCTGTTTATTTCTTCTTCATTTACATTTTAGTATGAAACAAAACTGAGCAATTTTTGTGCAGCAAAACGCAACATTTTGTGCACCATAATCGCATATTTTTCTTACAAACTTTACACTTGGACTGCTTTCCTGCCTTTACGATAAAATGATTCACACCATCAAAGCGTACGTTAGAGTTAACTGGGGGGTGTAGCCCAAGTCGAGACATCTGCAATGGTTCCAGTCTCTCTGATTTCATAAGGCTCATCACAATGTCTCGTAAAAATGTCAATTGAGACATTTGTCCCTTCCTCTCTCGATGAATTTTCCAAGCTGCTACCGCAGCCATGTTCAAAGTGTTGGTGAAAAATGGCCACGACCATTTCTTTCCTTTTATTCTGGACCGGTAAGAACTCGGAAATCTATCGAGAGAGAGAGAGAGAGAGAGAGAAGATTGAATCCACCCATATATTTATTATATGAGCCGACTATTCCTGGTTGAGGTAGATCAATTTTCTTCTTAGAAGTTTGACACCAACGTTTTGTGTGCCCCATGGGCTCAATTGATTTGAAATTTGACGCTAAACAAACTACTTTGTTGTCCTTCCATTTAATTACACTTACATCCTTAGTTATAAAAAAATCAGATGCTCCTCTTTCTTCTTCCTTTAAAACTTTATTATTTTTTCAAAGGACACTTCTGAAGACGATTTTCTCTGATTGTTCCACTCAGACGGCATTCTTTTTTTCGCATCTCTTCTAGCAATGGCAGAGAATTGAAGAAATTGTCCACATAAACTTTGTCTTCCGCAGTTTTCAATGTATTCTGTCAAATCCATGACAACTCTCGTTCCAAGGGGATTCTTACTGTCAGTTGCAGCTTCTTTTCCAACGTAAACTTGTAAATTGTAAGGATATCCCTGAGAAGAAGCAAGAACCCATACTTTGAATCCAAACTTGATGGGTTTTCCTCTCATGTACATTTTTGCTGAATGTTTTCCTGTATAGGGGATCATTTCCTCATCAATGCTTAAAAATTCAGAAAATGTTACAAATTGTTGCAATTTTTTTACAAAAGAGGTCTATAAAACCTCTAACTTTGGCCAGCTTGTCAGAACCATCTAATAAATTATTATTGCACAGATGTAGGCACTTCTTAATTTCCCTAAATTTCTGTCGACTCGCCTTTTGTATAAAAGGCAAGTTACAGTCTTCCGAACTGCTCCAATACAAGTCTTCTTGAGGCCCACTAAACAGTAGAATTCCAAGAAATATTTCTAGTGACTTCTCAGATAAAGAAAATGCGCAATTATTGTTTTGTGCAGCATACCTTAAAGTTTCTTCTAAGATAACATTCATTATATCTGAATGAAAATACATTTTAAACAGTTCATATGGCGTTTTATTCGCTAATTCAGGGTGTGTTTCTTCTAAAACTGGCGTTTTTTCAAATTCCATTGGAGCAAGTTCATCTGCTTTTTCCAAACATATGGTTTTTTTTGTTAGTTTATTTTGTCTCTTTGCATCATTCGTTTTTGCTATTTTTTTCCGTTTGGTTAATTTTTCAGGCTTTTTTTTTTTGCGTTTGACTTTTATTTAAGTCCTCTTCATCACTTGAAAAATAGTTTTCTTTCAGGCACCTTTTTCTTTTTTCAGATGAAATTTTCTTCCTTGAAATATTTCGTGCTTTGCGCCGTTTTAAATTAATTTCTACTTCTCCACACACATCCAATAGATGTGCATCACTCAAGTTATTTTCATTAAAATTTTCTTCGTCAGTAATCCGACCAGGATCTGGTGGCAAACAAGTGATAATACACTCATCTGCTGAAATTTCATCTGAATCTAATTTATCCATATAGTCTAAAGCTTGCTGCACGGTCAAAAATTTTATAGGCATTTTTATACTAAAATAAAAGCAAAAACACTCCCTTTTGGAAATCAATCTCGCTCTCTTATTGTCAGACTTGTAATGTTGACCAAGTATAGCATGCACTTAGCTGTACTGTATAGTTCTCTATAGAACGAATGGAATGTCACTTGTTTGTTGAAAAAACCTGCTCTTGAACAATAAAAGGGGGATGACCTTGTTCAATAACAAAGGGGTCAGAGTTTCAGCAGTAAAGAATGCAGAGGGGAGAGTTCATTCATGCAATAAAGGGGTGCATTGATTTGTGTAACAGGTGTGTGCTGTGACTTGGCTCTGCTAGTCAGATCAAGCCAAATCTCCCATTTTGGGAACTTTCTAAATAAACTTCTATAAAATCCTTTCAAAATGTTTTTTTTTTTTAACTGCTGTTAATTATAACTTAAAAAGACATCTATTGTGCTTCAAATCAAATTCAAAGTTTCTGAACTTCTGCTCTGGAATTGATTATTTTTTGTGATTTTTTTCCCTATTTAGTAAAATGAAGCATTTTTTCTTAAGTTTGAACAATTGTAAAAAATAGTATTTAAAATGCTAATTTTTGAAAAAATTACCATCGAAGCCAAGCACGTCAATTATTAAGGAGAAAAATTAATAATTAAAAAATCTTTAGTATTTGCGCATAAAAAAAAAATCTAATCAAAGGTTCCCAAAATGGGAGACTTGGCCTTTAATGGGTTAACCACGCGTACTAAACATCGAAAATTCGAAAAATCCGATTCCCGTAGCGGATGCTAAGAGATCGCGATCCTCAAACAAGTTTCGCTGTATATTATTGTTTATTAAATCATGAGCTGGAAGAAAAGTGCTTATGACACTTTTTCAGAGAAGTTTACAACAACACCCACACTTTTTCAGAGAAGTTAACAACACCGCTGCATAAAACAAACAAGCAAAATTATAAACCATACTGACTTACAGCTGTTAATTTCTTTCAGAGAAGAAACTACAAGCATTATATTTATTTGGCCATAGTAGTTATTTATCGTTTACAGGAGCATCATAAGAGAGTCAATTTTTTTTTCTGCAAAGTTAGCAGATTTTGTATAAGCTGATCCCTTGAATTTAACTTTAAAAAAGGTTCTGAAAATAATTGTTTTTATACATGGAAATATGTGTTATTTTGATTCGAGATTTGCTCTTTGAATAAACAATTTGTGAAAGATCCGTTTTTATCATAATTTTGTGAAGGGTCCGTTTTGGTTGATCGGATTTTTGTATAAGGTCCGTTAACGGACCCAAATTTTCTCTGGCCAGACCCCTGTTTAGTTTACATTTCAAAATTTCACAAAAAAAAATCTCAAAATTTCTTTAAAATTTTGAAAAACAGGACCCTGTGCAAAACCATTGGGACATCCCTGGCATATAAATACATCAGGAACAAATCTTACTACCAAAATGTGTCATGCAAAACTACTTATTACCAACTCCCTCCTTCTGTTACAATATGAAAACCGTCCTTCTCCTCTCAAAGCCTCATCACATTATTAATGGACAATGGTCAGACAGTGCTTAAAAACACCCATAACAACTGGAACTAAATAAAAATCCCCCTCCATAAAAAAAAAAGTCATTTTCAACAGTTTTCCAGCATATATTTCATATATGGGTCATTCTTCAAAAAGTGTAACTTTTCTGTCACATGCTTTTTACTGCAAAAACGTTAAAGAACAATTCATTTAACTAATTTCATCTTGTTTAATTAAAAGTATATACTTATTTATTATTCCTTTCACCAGTGTCTCAAATACTAAATGTTTACGTAGTGCTTTTTTTCCCAAGTCCCCCCCCCCAAAAAAAACTTCATAAAATTATGTACAAACATTTTAACCTAAGATAGGAGTGAGTAGTGAAGAATGCGTACTAGAATAACCAACATCCAAATAAACAAGGCGTAAATATTCCAAACATAATTTAGTGGCATTTCCTTCCAGGCATTTTATTAAAATAAAACCCCTGTCACCCACAGAAGAAAAAAGAATTTAAAACATAAGTTATTCAACCTACGATCCCCCTGTAAGGATCACTATTAAAATGACAATTAAAAAAAAAAAAAAAACTTTTTTTTCATGCTAATTAAAATATAGTTCATATTTTTTCGCCAAATCCTGCCCCCCCCCCCCCTCAAAAAAAAAAAAAAGAATGCAATTAAAGCATGCATAAATGATTTAACCTGCGGTCCAAGTGGAAAATGAAGAAGAGCAAAAAAGTATAAATATATATATTCTAACCATAATTTATGCACTGAAAATGCACTTCCTACCAGGTTTTTATAAGTGGAGGCAAAATAAATCAATGAAATCTTATCAAAGCACTCAAGTCACTTTTTAGTTGACTCTGTGAATATTATGTTACAAGCAAAAACCAAAAACCCTGCATCTTGTTCCAAGCAAGGAAACAGACCCCACATCCTCGCCAATCGTACCTATATGATTGTTGTCTGGTGGGATGAGGAATCACTAATAGACCATAAACTTTTACTGATTCTGCCGTACTAAGCTCCTGAGCATTCCAGATAGGGAAAAAATTTCTTAGAGTGTGAAGCAAAGTTAAATGAAAAAATGTGAATTAAAGAGTAAAAAGTTAAAATTAAAGAGTTTCAAGGACCTTAAAAAAAAGGAATGAAAATTGATGAATCTTTAAGGACTCTTCAAGGAGCATGAGGAGCGTGTGCTCCCTGTGCCATATTCACATACTAGACATATAGTTTTGCAACATCAGCTTCAAAAATATCATTAGATGATGATAACATCAACATTATTTACATTTCACCAATGCCTAAATTCAGCATCAAATCAAATTTAATCATACATGTTAAATGAAAATCTTTCAAGCAAATAAAAAGAAAATTAATTCATGTTTTTATTTAACTTATGCACAAAATTATTAGATTTGCTTACTGCAGAATAAACAGCTGATGAGGAAATTCAACTTGCCATTATATGTAAAAGGGAATGATGGTGATGAAGGGAGTTCATATTTAATCAGGAAAATGTGTGGTAGATATTACTTACTAATATATTACTGTCGTCAACTTTAAGATTGAATTCAGAGTCGTAACTATTTCTATCACCATCATCATTGTCGTCACCAGGGCCATCATCATTCTCGTTGTCACCACCATCACCATTGTCATCATCATCACGATCAGGTGGTTTAAAAGAGGTCTGCATTTTAATAGCTAATCCAACAGACACTGTTTCGCCATACATCAAAAATCCATCTTGTACTTTTGAGGCTGGAAATCTTTCTGAAAGATCTATTTTCTCTGCAACCATGTTCTGAAGAGATACAGAATGTAAGGCATTTTAAAAGAAAAATTTGATTTGTGATTCACATGCAGTATATTTCAGCTGAGTAACTTTTTAGGGATGTCAGTTTGAATGTCAGTTAATTCTGTAGTTCACTACTACTTGCTTTTATTAAATTCTACTCAAAGTCTGGTGTTCAGGTCCCAGCAACTTTTTCATACTAAAATAGGTCATAGGAATGGGGCATCACTAAGAAGCAATAAAATACTGTTTTGGAACAAAAAAAAAAAAAGTTTTATAGCTGACTGGAGCAAAATCATCATATATTTGGAGCCAAATAGTTGTCAAAACTACAGTTTTGGAACAGAAAAAATGATGTTTTGAAGCAAGATAGAACTAAATAATCATGTGTTTGAAGTAAAATGAAGAAGAATAATGGGGAAAATTTCACTGAAAAAATGTTAGGTTAATGGCTTTTTTCAGTGAAAAAAACACTAATGTAGCAAATTTTCAGTTTTTCAACTAAACTATAACAGTAATACAGAAGGGTAAAATAATAAGAACATTGCAAAGTGATTTTTTTTTCTTTTGCTTTAAAAAAAACTTTGATTGACATAAAATTACAAATTATTTTTGAATCTTGAAAAAACATCAAACTATAATCAAATTTGATATTACTGTAGAAGCAATCAAGCTGATGTGTGCATCACATGACTTCCTTTTACTCCAATTTAATGATAATAGTGCCTCAGAGTAAGCAAAGAAACACTTTAAATATTTTCACCCCAAGGTTGTTGCGAACTGAAGCAAAGAAAACGTTTTATACAGATAAATTTTCTCAATATTCGCAGTTTTAATGTGATTCAATGGTTGACTCTCTAAATATGGCCAAATTGAAACCAAATTTAAAAAAAACAAAAAAAAACGCCAAATTTGTCACCAAGTTGGCGACCAAAAGCTTGGCGATATATTACCACTTAAGTTTGCATTGAAATTAACAATGATTTTACCCTAAAGAGATGTAAAAGACCCCCTTTGGAACATCCGAACAACTAGTCCCTACTAGGAGTCTACATACCAAATTTCAACTTTCTAGGACATACTGTTTTTGAGTTATGCGAGATACATATGCACATACACATGTACGTCACAAGAAAACTTGTTGGACTTAACTCGGGGATCGTCAAAATGGATACTTCGGGTGTTTAGGTTCTTAGGCATATATCGATGTGTGGTTAGGTTGAAACAAAAACTCAATATTCATTAATATTCATTTAGGGGCGAGAAAAATGGAAATTAAGGCCGGTTTTGATTGATTTTTTTTTGGGGGGGGGAGGGGGGAATACAATACTTCTTTTTTTTGTAAAAGGAAGTAAAAATGAATTGCAAGAAAGAAAGTAGTGTTATTGAAAGAAAGTTCTAATGGCAAGTTACAAACTTACATTTGATATAGTTAAATAATCAAAGGACTCAATTGCTGCAAAGAAAAATAAAGGCTCATTAGTGAAATGTCTTATAATTATTGTAGCAAAATATGAGATATAATACCAAATTTAAAGAAAAACATGCCATATTTACCTTTATATAATTCTGAAACCTCTGCATAAGAAAATTTGAATAAAATATCTTCTTCTGTCAACACAAAAATTTTTACCTGCCCTAAAAATCAGATACAATTTGAAAAATTGAGCAGTAAAATTTGAAATAGAAGATTGAAAAATATTCATGTCAATAAATAAAGAAATTTCTGCGGGAAGAGTTCCCATTTAATCCAGTTAATCAGAGAACTTGGCGAACAATTTTAGGTGAAAATTAAATGTAAGTTTTTTCATTAAATTTTGCAGAAACTGTTACAGCACTCATATGTGTATTTTTCATAATTTTTTCAACTGTAAATCTCCGATCATACTTTGTCAACTTTGCTGGTTGATCTTTTCTTGCCTTGTTTTCGGTCCGATTCTTTTCTTTAAAGCATTTTATCATGCACTTTACCATAGAATGGAATAAATTAAGTAATTTAGAGACATTTCAAACCAATTTACCTCCACTGTGAGGAAAAAATTCGAATTTTGAATGGTGTTTGTGATTTTTTATGAATACCAGCCATTTTAAAGTAATAAGCACAATATTAAGGATTAATTCTGATGTCTATCAACCAACATGAGTTTTTTTTTTATTGTCAAGTCTTGATCGTAATGGATTTTAATATGCGATAAGTGATTTTTGAGGAAGTACTGAAATTTAGGTTACTTAGAGTACGAAGTTATCGCCAAGAAAGAAGAAAAAGGACTGAGAACTTTTTCATAGTGATCTTTTTTTTGAACTTTCTCTAGGAACTATTGTTGGACTTTAAATTATTTTTGTGATGTTATTGTTCTTTGTTGTGCAAATGTTGCTTAATTCGAGGGGAATATTAAGCTGTTTGTTTTTAGAAAATGTTGAAACTAACAAATTTATGAGATGTGTTAAAAAAATTAACGTAAGAATTAGATAGAAAATTTTAAAACTGTTTTTGAGGAATAATTTTTTAGAAATTTCTGAAAAGTGTGAAATACTTTTTGAAATTTTTGAAAAGTCAGAAAATGCTTGAAGTTCTTATTTGATAAATTTGTGAGATCAAATGAATTGTTGAGAAGGGAGGGCATTGATAGCCACAAAATGTCTATTCAGATTTTATTCTTACCAAATGATCTTAAATGATAAGTGTAAGATGTATTTTACTCACTTGTTTCTTTATTAATTGATGAGCAGTTGTTGTCTTGTCCCGTTACGGACACTTGTTATGAATCACGGATCAGAAAGCTACGACGTGTAGGTGGAATCACTTCTGTTCGCGTTTCTCATCTCTTCGGCTGCAGATAGCCGTTCTTTGACGAACGCTCACTTATTGAAGCGGCGTCCGGAACTTAGCATACGAAAATGGCTGTTCGTTTCTGCCATGAGTGTTAGGGAATTAAATTTGTTGAAAAATATTTAGGAAACTTAAATTAATTTCATGCTGGTGAAACATGTTATGATTATTTTACTATTTACAGAAGTTATATAATTTACAGTTGTTAATTATTATATTGTTCAATAAAATGAAGTTAGTTTTAATTGACTTCTGTTCTTTCCCATATGACACGAAAGCATCTGCTAACCTGTGGAGTTGACTCTATTTTTAGAATTACAAGAGTTTAGCTCGCGTATTAGGCTAACAGTTTTGCATCTAAATCATACCCTTTGTGCATGCGCGCCTCTTTTGGAATGCTGAAACACTTGTATTGGGCAGAGTGGCTTGTGTGAGAGCTCGGTGCAACAACCACCGAGATGCAGTTGGTGTTTGTTAATTGTTATTAACACATACAGTCCTCTGATTGAGTTTGTGTTTATTGGTAAATGTCTGACCAGAACAGTGGATGTGTTGCGCTTATAAGCCTTTATTTAATATCTTGGAGCACTTTTCATTGTGATTTCACATTTAAAGTAATGTGGAATTGTATTTTGAAATACATATCATATTTTTTATAAACATATTGTTATGTTAGATGCGTGATGTCACTTTTTGTCACCCTCTCTCTTCCCCTTGTCATAACTTCATGAACCCGTCTCTTCCTTCCTCAAGGCATGACATCACTAGTCGATGACCCTTTTTACAATATCATAATTGCTATTTACTAAACAAATTTTTTTTTTTTTTTTTTTTGACACAATCACTTAATATAGTGCACCTACTTATGTTGTTTTAAAGATTTAAATAATAATTAAACAACCTGACTTCTGCTGCTGAGAGTGTGGTGGAGGGAAAACAATAATCATAAAGTTTGAAAATACAGCTAAGTTTTACTTCACTTATGAAACATCTTCACCATCTAATACTATTTTCATCTTCAACTTTTATGACGTAACTATGATCAATTTGTAAATTACATCCTTATAAAAAAAATAAATGCAAAATTGCCGTTGTGATGAAGTTAGTTGTCGATCAAAATGTTATAAGTTATTGTCATAGAGGAAGATTATGTAGTCTTGAATTAAAAAAGAAGGAGTTTTGAAGGAGTTAAAACCAAAATGAAGGAGTTTGAAGGGCCCTTCAAAAAAATTTCCTAAATGAAGGAGTACTGGAGGAGTTTTGAAGGAGCGTACGAACCCTGATAGCTGACATGAACTAGGCCTACTACATAAACTTAGCTGGTGTTCCAAGCGTGCTATGCTTCTTCTATGTTATGGAGAGTTACCTCTGCGGGAATCATCGTTGGACAACTATGATATGATGATAGTCGAATTTCCTGGAAACACATGGGTGATATCCTGAAGTCCCTTTGCCGTAAATTCGGTTCCGCGTATACAAATATCATTAGATCTGTTAAATTATTCATTCAAATTGTAATATTTTCTGTTTAAAATTTAAGGGATGCATTTTTTCCACTGAAGGACCCAAATCATTTTCATTAATGGGTCCCAGGGACCCAGGTTATGACAGTTGAGCACAAACACTATTGTTCCTTAAAAATTGATACATTTAATGTCTCTATTGTCTTGTGAATTCCAACAAGAAAGAGTTACATTTTCCCCCAGGGCTGCACCTAGTTTTAACATTCAACTTCAAATTAAGAAGGTGTATTGTAAACATTGACACAATCAGACAAAATATGAGATACAAAACAATAATTATCATGAATTTACAACCTGTCACAGATGAGCAGATGAAACTATTTTTCACAGTCATCGATTTAAATCCATCATCTTTCAAAGTCTAAAACAGAAAACATTAATTAGGAATTCAATTAACTAAAAGTTAAACTTTGTAAATTTACCCAACTGTTACTTGCATTGGGATAGTTTGAATGTCTCTTCTAAAATCCAGCAAAACAGAATTACACATGTTGATAAAGCATAAATTTCAATCTCCCTTGTACTTACAGGATCATTCAGACTCCTAATTTCATGATCAAGAAACTGAAAAATAAAAATTGAATCTTTTTTTTTTTAATTTTCAAGCTGACATTAATAATATGATGCGTTTATTTACGTACTTATTTTAATGCTTGAAAATTAAATTGTAACAAGGGACATTTTTGACAACTGGGGCAAGGTTCTGCAAAATAAATTTGATAAGAAATATTCAAATTTGGCAACCGTAATCTCAATTTATCCCAGTTCTAAGCAACAATACCTTCGCTTTTTACAATCTAATTAGCAAATCTTATCATATAACATTGGCAGTCAGATCTAATAATCTCAAACATGCTTTACCTTAAAACCCTCTATATTCCTATTAAATTCACCTACTTTAATAGCATGGATTTAATTAATTCCTCATGTTTTTTTCCCGCTAATTCCCCCCAAAACTTTTATGCCTAGAATTCCATTCATTCTTTTTTCGATTTGATACCCTACAATCTTACAACAGTAGAAGCTGCCAGCAAAAACACATTACTTCTCATAATAAACAATTGCATTGCATTGTCCTCACAATCAAAGAGAATGAATGAAGGAAAACTTCAAAAAACGAGTTTCCAACCAAAACCAGATATGATAATTGTAGTTACATAATTACCCTGGAAGGTGAAAGAGAGAGAGTTTTAGAAAATCATGAATGAAATTCATTTTGTTGTGCTGTCTATTGTATTTTAAAGCTATATTAAAAATTGGGTCAAGTATGGGAGACAAGACAGGCATGAAAACAAATCTGAATGCATTTTCAGTTTACACATGTAGTTGGTAGTCACGAGAATCCTCATTACTTTCTTATTTTGTCAAATGACTATTCAAGAGAATCATTGGATCTTGTACTTAAATAATTTTTAGGCCATTTCTTTCTTTTTCACTTTTTGCACGAATTTATTGGTTCTAATGATTTCTCGTGGTGGACCAGGGGGGGTATGCCACTGAGTTCCATTGCTAAAAAAAGGCACTATAGCAGCATGTAATATGAAAAAAAAAAAAATCAATCCAAAATAGTCGCCAAATGCAGAAAATAGTTTCCAAAATAGTCTCCCTTTTTTATATTAGGTATGTAATAGTAATGTAATGATACTTTGATAAATAGACATATCTTGGCTGCGTGGTATGTAAACAGGACCATTCAAAATAAGTGGCTAGATTTTAGTGGCTTCTGAATATTACCTTGTACAAAGAAAATATTCAGAAAGTTGCCACAAAATAACCATTTGCAGGGGGGGGGGGGTCTTAAAAAAAACTTTCCGAGTTTTAGGTCAATCCTTTTAAATGAACACTAAAGAAACAAGCACTGACACATTCTGGTATAATTTCAATGTTTGACTATTATTACAGGACAAAAGTGAAAGACTGACTTCATAAAAAATGCCAGAAACATTGTATTAACAATAATTATATATTTCTCTGCTGAAGATATATTAAAATTCATTTGTTTTAGAGGCAACTGCTATAATTAATAAAACACTTGACAAGCAGTAAACTAAAATCTGAAGTATACTAAAATCTGCATGTAACAATTACCGGGAAATGTTGATTTTTTCCCCCATTTTATATCATTTTATCAAAACCTCCATATTTAAACATCTAATTCACAATTAAATTCTTTAAAATGAAATTTAAGATTGAAAGGTCCAACAGTATAAGTAGATTTTAGTACTCAGTGCAAAAATTCCTATTAAAAAAAGTAAAAAGATGATTGGTCCTGCAATCAGTAAACAGGATGATATGCAGCATCACATTCAATGTGATAGATCTGTTCAAAGCTTTTGATCAAGTATGTTTTTAAGCATCTTGGATCATATACTATTTTTCATAAAATTTGACTAAAATTCAAACACTTAGCGTGAATTTAATGTTGTCATCAAGTTGATCTTGCATCGAAGAAAAATTTATCTAGCAGCGGATACACAAAATTACTGTGAATATTTTTATTTAACAGCATACTAAAAATGTAAATGACGTGAAAGGACTTGATTGACGGCAATCTCACACACGTGGACAGTTGAATTTTATTTCCATATCTGTTTTCAGCGGTTTTGAACCAGGGAAGCACCAGTGATTATCTATACTATTATAAAGCGAGGGCGGATTTTTGTGATGTTTATAAGTTCGAGATAATCTCCGAAACCACTGCACCTATTTGAAAAATTCCTTCACTATATGAAAGGTGCTTTCTTACTGAGTGACATAGGCTATAATTCGGAAAGATCCGATAAATAGATCTTTTTTTATTTCAATTTAGGCTCAAATTTCACCTAAATTCCCGAATATGGGAGTGAAAAATTCATTAAATCTATTAATAAAAAGTGAAGGAATTGTCCTACAGTTCTCCTTTTGAACTCACTGGAAAAAGCGACATTTTTCACTCTAGATCTAGACCTACAGTCGAAAAACTTAGCTTCTATCTTCAAAAAAAAAAAAGTTACAATCGTTTTTAAATCCAGTGTGAAAAATGTCATTTTGATTCAGGTTGTCAAGCATTTTATTTTCGAGTTCCCACGGCTACGCTTTTCGAATCCATTGTTTTTTTCCTTATTTTGCATTTAATTTCTTAAATTTATTTTGTGTTTCCATGGTTACGCTTTTAAAATCCATCTTTTGCATTTTAATTTGTTAAAAGTATTTTAATATCTGCGTCATTGTTTGGAAGGGTAATTTTGCATGGTGTTTTTTTTTCCCTTTATTTAAGCCTGATTGTTGAATATATGTCACATGACACAGTTTTTATTCTCAAAGTAGATCGGGCAAAGCCGGGCAAGGCTGCTCTTAATATATAAAGATTTGAAAGCTACAGTTAATGTGATTTAATACTTTTTTGATTGTTTGGGGAAACATTTATTATTACCAAAGAAAAAACATCCGCTTCACTCACAAAAGGGCTGGGTTTTAATAGCATGGTCGCTTGGTGCGTTAGGCGCTGAGCAGTTCAGTCTAGGATTATTGTTTTAAAGCAACCGTAAATATAATTCATTGTTTTGGCAATTTGTTTTGAAAGAAAAGAAACTTTTGATTTATTTTTATCTGAGTGAAATGCACAACATTTTCTTCCTTTTTTTCTGACGATGATTTTTGAATGTTCCACAGGATTTTTTTTCCCGTAAACGGATGGATTATGTTAGCGTGGTTGCTGGGTGAGTTTGGCTATAAACAATAGAGTTGTGGAATTATTTTTAAATTTGAAAGATATTATTTGATGTCTCTTTTTGTTTATTTGGCGAAATATTCTAAATTGAAGTAAAAACCGCTTCACTCGCTAAATAGAGTTTTAAAGCAACTATGAATCTAATTTAATGATTTGACGAAAAGTTTTAAATTCCAAAGAAACTTTAAGTTTTTTTTTTGAAAAGGTGTGTACGCATTTTATAGAAAGAAAAATGATCATTTCACATCAGAGGGGGAAGGGACGTCATTTTTTAAAATTCAACGGACTTCCATTAAATTTTTAGTACAGGCATCACTGTGCGAGTACTGCCAGTAAATGATAATACTATTTTTTAAATATTTATCAATCAATTTGCACTTTCCAGGCTGGTGCAACAAAAAAGCATTGGTCAAAAAGTTGAAAAAACTACACAAAAATAATAATAACTCCTAGCATTTTGAATCTTTGAAATCAATCATTCATCTTTAACTTTAAATTAAACTTTTCTCGTTTCAATTACGTAAAAGAATTTAACGAGAAATACGCTCAGTTTTGTATAACAATTAAATTCAAACAAGGTAACAGATATACAGTAGCTTTAGCACGAGAAATATGTTTTATCTTATTTGAAAAGATACTCACCGAAAACCACACAGTTTCTTTTGTAGGAATATGACAGAGAAACACCTCATCTAATTTTCCAGCTAGAAGCAGTAAGCAGGAATCATCTGACAGAGCAATGAATTCAATTGGAGCACCTTTAAATAAGAAATCCAGTCCAATAAATGAACAGCATGCATATGAAAATATTTAGTTCATGTTTTATAAGTAAAATAGGACATTCAAACGCAGCTAGATACTTTCAAATGCATTCAAATGCTTTTTCTCAAGTAACAAAGTAGACAACATTAACGTAGAAAGTGGGAGGCTAAATAATTAATTATGGAATCAAAAAATTGTCGACAGAACGTTGATTTTAACCAAATCTTTACATTTTAAGAGATTAAACTTCTTCTAAGCAAGAAAAATTACACCAATAGATTTCATGCATTATAAAAACAACAGTGCATTCAGTGCATAGGATAAACAGAAGAATAAATCTCTATATAGATTAATTTTACTTACTACCAGACAGCACGAAGTTGAGGGTCACAGATCTGGAGGAAATTCTGGATTTTGGTCAATTCCCACTAGGTATGAGCTCAGGTAAAGCGATTTGACTGCATAGACCCTAGTTCGGCCGTGATGGGGGTCCAAAGTTTCTAATTTGACTCCAGAAGAACAGTGCTTTTTTTTTTTGAAAATGAACTTTTTAAAATTTTTTCTTGATATTGCATTGCACATATTGCCCAACTGAATGCATTCCCAGTATAGAGCAAATTTCACAACCCTTAGTTGGACAAACAAGAGACGCAACAGATGTAAGGAGAGCAAATATTGTGCCAAAGTTTCGAATTTCAAAGGAAACGCTATTGCAGCTCTGGAGCCAAACAAGCAAATTTAGAACCTCTTTGCAGCCGAACTAGAGCCTATGCACTCAAACTATTTTACCTGGTCCCATATCTAGTATGAATTGACCTAAATCCAGAAGTTTATCTAGATTCACGACTTTCAAGTTTTTGCCGTCTGAACCACACTGATTTGCAGGTTTCCTGAATTGCAATGGCGCTTTCATTGGAATTTGAAATTTTGGGACAATATCTACCCTCTCAAGACATTCGGCATCTCTTTCCAGTACAACGAAGGGGGAGGGGGTATTTATTCTATGTTGTGAATGAATTTAATTGGCTCTTACTGCAATGCAAATGCAAGTAAAGCGTAAAAAAAAAAAGTTTTATTTCAAAGGAAAAACCATTGCTTTTCTGGATTCAAATAACAACTTTGGACCCCGTTGCAGTCGAACTATGGCCTATGCAGTCAAACTGCTTTACATGGGTCCATATCTAGGGCGAAATGACCTAAATCCAGAATTTCATCCAGATCTGTGACCCTCAAGGTCGTGCCGTTTGGTTGTTAGACACAGTAAAACTCTACTTCTAACAAGAAGTTCCGTCAAGAACTAAATGAGCCCACTTTCCCATATACCAATATTGACTTTCTACTATATTATCAATATTCACAAAATTAGCTAAAATCGCAAATTATTTCAAAATTAACTTTTAACATTTTAACCTGATTTCTAGAAGAAAAAAAAATTTGCCCTCCTTATCTGAAGAAATACATACAAATACAAAGGTGACGACCAGCAATGGGCTCTGGGCCCAGCTAGGCTGGTTCCTAGTCAGTTTATAAGTTCCCAATGAAGATCGATGGCCCTCTTGCTATCCACCCCCTTGCTCGTTACCGCCTCTTCTGGTAAACTGTTCCAAGTGCCCACAACCTTACTAAAAAAGTAATTTTTTCTAATTTCCAGGTTAGCCTGAGATTTGAATAGCTTAAAACAGTGACCCCTCGTCCTGCTTTTGGTGCAAAAACTTAACCTGTTAATATCTTTCATTTTGATAAATTTAAGCAACTGAGTCATGTCCCCTCTGACTCTACTTTGCTCCAGGCTATACAAAGTCGGTTATCATAGTCTAAGTCTGAAAGTTCCCTTACTAGTCTAGTACTGTATATACTTGCATATAAGTCGACCGTATAAGATTTTGAATTTAAACATAATAAGAAGGAGGAAAATGAAATGTAATAAACATTTTTATGTTAAAAAATGTCAGATTTTTATTCTTTTGCACCAAAAGAGTTCACTTTTGCGATCGCGATTTTTGCAAAGGGTTCGATTTTGCTGTTAAGATTTTTTTTAATTGTTGCTTTTATTTTGATTTTATCTTTATACATTAATAGGCAAGCCGTTTTCTTTCGGCACCAATTTCCCCTCTGTTTGTGAACCGATTTCCGTCATTCTTTTTTTGTTCGGTAGCTATTGCCGAGTTTTAGTGTTATCAATAAAAGTTTTTAAAATTGAGCGCTAATAAACGGAGATATTAATAAAAAATGCATTTTCGTCCTAAATGGCTCTTTCTACGAGAACGGATGGTCCAATTTTTTTGAATTTGATTTGGTTGGAAAGATCTTTAAAATACTCCTAACGAAGAAATTGTCAGGGCGCTCAAGGGCCAATAACCTAAATCCACTAGAAAAAAAGTTATAAGCGTTTTTTAGTTAGCGAAACTCAAAAATTTTAATTTTATCTTTTTTCCATTGTTGAAATTCATTGTTGGAAGCGTGAAACATTAAGTTTTAATTCATTTTTTAAACTGCTTTTTCAACACGAAAAATGCATTTTAATGCCTCGAGCTTGATATGGTTGGAAAGCTCGGGAAAAATGCTTCGAAACACATTTTACCCCGTTTTACCGAGCGAAAATCGAAACCGCTATGTTGGCTAGAAACAGCGCTAGAACAGGGTGGCGACAGGAAATGTGAAAAAAAGTTCCCTGACTTTTCCCTGATTAAGTTCACCAAATTTCCCTGATTTACGTTACCAAGAGTAATGGTTTCCTTTCCTTGCTCTACTTGAAATCCATTGTATGTTTGTATAAAATACAGTAATTTAAACGTTTTAAGTTGTGTAAAGTTGATGAACTAAAGATATATTTTTAAAAAATGCTACTTTTTCAACAAAATGGCAAAAAAAAAAATATCAAGTCAATTTTTTGGGGGGAAGAAAACGACAAAACAGTATATTAAATTTTTCTACAATGGAAAGATACTTTGCTTCCAGAAACCACTTTGCATAAGAATTTTAAGAAACTATTAAACTCACTCTTAAAAACGTATGTGTATTTATGGTAGAACTGAAAAGTATTTGAAATTATTTTGAACTAAATTTTCAAACAGTATAATAATTGTTGCAAGAGTAACAAATAATAGTGAAAGAATAGAAGTAATGTAGTTATTCTTATATAACGAATTGACATATTTATGCAAAACAGATGAAACCTTTTGACATCCATTCATAGGGAGCTTTTCTCTAATCAAGAACATAGGTTTCAATGAATGAATACAGCATTTTAACAATAAAAAATAAAGATATTTACTTAAGTATACAAGTTAACTCTATTTCAAATGATTTAAGTATGTAACAAAAAAAAATCTTAAGATTGCTTTTGTATCAAACAACTTTGAAATGCAAGAAAAAAAAACAGAAAAAAAAAGTAATTAGTTAATTTCAAAATATATAAAAGAAGAATACAACTTGGTTATAAAATAAAAGAATCATTTTAGTCTGAAAAAAAGAAAATCCTTATAATCTGCGGCGAGTAATAGCAATAGTATAGCGAGCAGCAAATAGTATAACGGTAAAAAACAAAGTTTTTTTGATTGAAAGTTTAGTTTTAGCAATTAAATTTAAAAAATGAAGAAGTAATAATTTTTAAGCTTTTATCAGTATTAATTCAAAAACCAAAGATTTCTTCTTGAAATCGTGATTACAGTACGCTAATCACTTTGAGTCAATGGAATAAAGGCAAAGGAGCTAAGGCATTAATGAAGGCTTCCTCTTTGCCTGTATGGTTGTTTATTTTACCTCGCATTAAAAGCGTGAAAGGAAATTTCAAGCTAGGTGAAATAAACAACCTAACAGAAGCATAAGCAATCTTAGGAAGTTCATCCTGTGGTTAATAAGTAAGATTCAATACTTTGACGTTGAGGAAAAAAGATGTACAAATATGCGGCAGTGTATAATCGCACCTCATTAATTTTACTTTTTCTTTGAACAGATAATTGGCCAAAAATGCGTAGGGAATAAGGATACTTAATTTTGTAAAGCAAAAAAAAAAAAAAACTTCATAAAAACAATTTTCCCTGATTTTTTGCTATTTTTTCAAAATTCCCTGATATTTCCCTGATTTTTCCCTGATTAATAAAGTTTCCTGATCTCCCTGATTTCCCTGATCTGTCGCCACCCTGTAGAAGCAATTAAAAGTTAGTGAAAATTTATTTTTATTTGCTTTTTCACGCGACATATAGTTAGCGTGAAGAAATTCCTGGATAATATTGTGGTGTTGGAATTTCTTGCTTGAGCATAAAGAAATAAAATACTTGCATTTGTTTTTATTAATGAGGCTTTTTGGGTAACTACGGTCATTTAAAATATTTTCATTTTGATTATGTTTTCGCATTTTTAATATTTAAATAAATTATTTTACGGAGTGAGGGACGACTTTCAGTTCCAGCTCCCAATAATATCTGCATTTGCTATCACCAAAAACAGATCTCAAGGTGAAACTTTTGATAAAATTGGTGTATTATTACAACGTTCAGTGCTTTTGCATGGATAAATTATATGTTGTCATGCGTAGAGTTCGTTCATTTGACTGTTGGAAATTCTATAATTAACGGCAAGATCATGCCTACTTTTACAAAAAATTTTGTTTGCACAAAGTTTTACGTATTAAGGGAGTTTTGCGGCATCATTTCATTCAGAACGACTTCCATAATTGTGAAATTGGCAAACTTTATCCACTTTGGTACCAATGCCAGGACAAGAAATATTTTTCTTTTGCATTTGTAAAAAACAAGTACAGAAATGTCTTTTTGCAAGGAACTGACTACGAATGAAGTCCCTCTTTAAGGTGAGGTTAATTAAATTGTAACCGTTCATGACAAGGCGGAGGAAATCAATGACATAAATACAATGGGGAGAATGGGACATCAAGCTTTTTTTTTTCTTTTGATAAGAACATTTATGAAAAACAGTGTGATATGTGGCAAAGGGAAGAGAGGGTATAGTGAAGTGCAAAACATTGTGACAAAAGGGGGGGGGGAGAGTCGAAAATGTTGAAAAGTGTGACATCGGTTATGCACCGCCCTTAACCATAAACAAATCATAAAGTCGACCTTTTTTAAAAATTGTACTATTATTACGAAGCCCAGTGTTTTTGAATTAACAGTTATATGTTGACACGAGTAGAGTTCGTTCATTTGATACTTGGAAATTTATATTTCTAATAACGAAGAAGCAACTTACTCAATAATAATAGACATTTTATAAGGGTCATTCCATGTCAAATCAACGAATCACTCAAAATGAGCATCTCAGATTTTCATGAAACTTTCAGAGATTATACTGTTTGACATTCTAAATTTAGATCTATTTTTTTAAAAAAAATCTATCTTTTTTGGTTAATGAGTTATTAATTTTTTAAATGTGTAAAAACTCATGTTTTTTTACTCATCTGTTGTGCTTAAAAATGCTACAATTTTAGTTCTATGGGGTCAATACAGTTGGTTAACAGCTCATTTTAAAGAGAATTGCATGAGCTTTAATTTGACATGCAACTTGCATATTTCTCTTGAATTTTTAATATTTTCTTTTAATTTAAAATTTAAATTTTTTTAAAGTTAGTGTCCTTTAAAAATTTTGAAAAAAATATATATTTTTTAATATGTTTTAATAAATTCATCCTGAGTTCAAGTTCGGAACTCAGATGAATTTATTAAAACATATTAAAAAATTCAAAAATTTCAGAGTGGGGACATGATGGGATCAGCAGTTATAGCAAATAATGCAATGACACTTTTTTTGCAATATATATAGATATATATATACATATATGTTTTTTTTTATTAAACATTTTTTTAGATTACTTTCTTTTACTTTTTTAAAATCATATTTTTTTAAATTAATTTCTTGCTTTTTAAAATTATTTTTTAATTTTATTTTTAACTAAGCAATTTCTAATTTGGCAACATTTTATTTCAAAATTATGATATAAATTAAAATATAATTAAAAATTGAAAATGAAATGCATTAAAACCATTTAAAGAACAGGCAGATCATGCAGCAGCTTGTTTACACACGTGTTGAAACACTCCCTGACATGTTCAAACAGGTGTGTGACGCATTAAGTCCAATAGTTGAAGGAAGCTGTTCATTCTTATTCTGGCTTTCAAATAGTAAAGTAGGTTGTGTTTGATGTATTGATAATTGGGCTTTTTTAAATTTTGCTTAATTGTTTGTTTTTCAATAGATGTTCTAATATTTTAATAGTTATAAAAGTCGATTATTTTAAAATATTCCTGTGCAAATTTTTAAGAGTGCTTATTGGAATTTAATAATGACCTTTTAACCAAGCTTTAAAGAAAAAAAAAACATGACTGAAGAAGGGACTTCAAAAATTATTTCTTTGTACTGCTGCAATCCATTTAAGAAGCCTGGACATGACTATTACAAGAAAAATTTAAGAACTGTGAGTAATAATGCATCAAAGCATCATAAGGAAGTAATTGAAGGCTATAAAATATGTGATACATATGTGCCGCAAAGCTGTACAAAAACTACCTTTAGTTACCTCAGATTATAAAGAAAGTTCAGATGAAGCTCTGAGTGAAACAGATCTTGAAACTGAAATTTCAACTCCAGAAAAGTCTAAAGCTATTGAAATTTTAAATGAAAGTCTTGGAGTAATTGATGAAACTCCCATAAAAAAATTCGTCTTAGTGAAAAGAAGTACCCCCAGACAAAATTAACTAAGATCACTGAAGTTTTAGGAACTCAACTATTTGTTTTAAGCTCAAAAAAATCAGATGATCTCATAAAGTTCGATTATGATAGTGAAATAATAAGCCGACTTAAAGAGAAATTCTCCAGTAGGGGAGACCGGGGCAAGATGACGAGCCGGGGCAAGATGACAAATGCCTTCATTTTTCCGCTTTAAACTAGGTAACAGCATCAACTGGATACTTCTGGCTCTCCAATCCACTGTTCGTTCAGCAATAGTATAGAGAAGCTGTAAACGCCATATTTGTGTTAGTTCTGAAGCTCTGATTGTTTACAGTTGCCATGCTATAACTTTTATGCATGTGTAAATAAACTCTGCTACAGATACAGATAAGATTTCTCATGTCTCTTTAGTATTTGTGAGTAACTTAGTTTAAATACCACCTATTACCATGAATGATTGTCAATGATTCGCCTTCCTTTATATCAATGAAAAGGATACCTTTCAAACAGGCCGTCCGAGGCAAGCTGACGGGCCGAAACTTGGGGCAAGATGACGAGCTAGTTAACTTGCTTCGTGATTCGAAATTTATTAAACTAACTATGTTGTCCATTCTATTAAATCCTGTAAACTCTTGTTTGTCCACGCAACCTTGCGTTTCTATCTCCTCTGGGACTAAAGAACGCATTAAATCAAGGGAGGTGTCGTTTGAAAGCGGGTGACCAGAGGTTATATATAAACTAGCTGACCAAATGACTAGCTGATTGAATGAAACCAAGCTAAATGTCCTGCTCTGTTAATTATTAACAATCATAAATCTCACATAGCTTTGCAGGCTATCTTATATTGCAGTGAAAAAAAACATTATCATGGTTGGGATGCTGTCCCACACATCGCATGGTCTCTAGTTCTTGATTTGTCATTTTTCAGCCAATTAAAAACCTACTGTAGCCAAGAATGTGATACCTTTATGGTCATTCATCTAGAACAAACTATTGTAGGCAAAAATATTGGTGAGCCTTTGCGCACCGCTTACTTCAAAGCAGCTACAGTTGGAAATACCGATAAAGGTTTTAAAGAATGAGATCGAGACTCATAATTCTCATGTTTTTAGCGAACTATGATGTTGTTGGCAATGAAACGGAGAATAATAGTGCTAATCCTCAGACCTTGGTAGTAGAAAACCAACATATCCAACTTCCAGACGAGGCAAAACTTATGGAAAGTGCTGATTCCGGCGCACCAAAGAAGCCTGTCAGTGTTTATGATTCAATGTATTGCCTAAAGCAACACAATGTGAAAAAAAAGAGAAAAAGGAGAAAACTGAGCTCAAACATTCTTACAAGCACACCCATCAAAGAAATGTCAAAACAAGGAGCAAAGCAGAAGGAAAAAAGCAACTATTAAAAAAAAAAAGAAAGAAAAGAAAAACAGGGAAAATAAGCTCATGAGGCTTAAAACGGAGTAAAAAAACTCAAACTAAGTTCCTGTAGGCCCAAGTCTATACAATTCATGCCAAGCAATCAAGTTGCATTATGGTGTTATTATATGCAATGCTTGTCAAGAGGAATAATGTGACCATCCAGCAGAAGAATGGATCCAGTGCTGTAAAGTGGTGGCATGAGGAATGTTCCAATTATGAAAATGGCATTTTGATTTAGTGTATTGTTAGCTGCACAACTTAATACTTCAACATTACGCTACAATGTATTACGCTTAATTTGATACTTTGTAAGGTGTAAAAACACAGTTATCATTCGTTAAACAGGGTAACATATTCAAACCATAAAATATGTTCAACCTTTTTCAGTTTTGTCATCTTGCCCCAAGGTCAAAGTCATCTTGCCCCAGTACTGGGGCAAGATGACGATTTGATAAGGTTATTAAAAAATAAAAATATCCTTCTTTATTTTTATTCGAAACATTAAATGGCAATATATTTAATACTACAAAGGACTACTCTAACAGCTCATGTAAAATTAATTTTAGTATCCTTAAAAATAAATTAATAAACAACGAAAATTGTTAACATAGTCATCTTGCCCCGGTCTCCCCTACAACTGACAAAAGCTTAAAACTGCAAATTTTAACAACACTTCCAGAGAGTTGGACCTTAAAGCAAATAGAAAGCGAATTTAAAGTGACAAATTTCATTGCTAGAAAAGCTAAAAAACTCATGAAGGACAAAGGAATAATGTCTGCTCCTGATCTAAAACCCGGAAAGGCATTAAGCCCAGACACAGCGAATCTAGTGAAACAATTTTATGAATGATGAAATCAGTCGTCAGATACCCTGGTAAGAAAGACTTTGTTTCTATTAAAGTGGATGGAAGAGCAATTCATCTCCAAAAGTTTTTAATTTTAAATACCTTAAGAGAATCTTATGTGCTATTCAAAGAACATTATCCCGATAAAAAAAAACAGGCTTCTCCAAATTTTGTGAACTTCTTCCAAGAAATTGTGTTCTTGCTGGATCAGCTGGAACACATTCATTTTGTGTATGCGCTATTCACCAGAATGCAAAATTGATGATGACTCAGTGTAAGTTACCAGAATTGATTAACAGGGACAAACCAATCAAAACTTATAAAGACTTACTTAGTTTAATGATTTCAGAAATTCCTACAGACAAGTGTTTTTTCCGTCAATGCAACAACGGTCCAGATACTAATAATTTGAAATATCTTTTTGAAGATTCGTTTGAGCAAAACAGCATTGATACTGTAACATACAAGCAGTGGATGCAAATTGATAATAGGACTGCACCTTGAAGCAATAACAAAACAAACTGATGATTTCTTAAATTGTTTGTTTGATAGCTTACCCAAACTGCTGAAACATTCTTTTATTGCTAGCAAACAATCTGCTTATCTTAGATATATGAAAAAAAATCTGGTTGAAAATCAATGTATTGTATTATGTGATTTTGCTGAGAACTACTCTTTCATTCTACAAGATGCTGCACAATGATTCCACTGAAACAATGCACAAGCAACGATACATCCTTTTGTTGTATACTACATGGAAAACGCCATGTTACAGAACCTGAATTTAGCTATTATCTCTGATTGCATGTGCCATGATACAGTTGCTGTGCATTTGTTCCAGAGGCTTATGATAGCATACTTAAAGCAAAAATTGCTGCAAAGAGTAGACAAAATTCATTATTCCTCAGATGGAGCTACATCTCAGTACAAAAATAAATCGAATTTTGTAAACCTGTCACCATACTGCAGATTTTTCTATTGAAGCAGAATGGAATTTTTTCGCATTATACCATGGGAAAAATGCTTGTGATGGTATAGGCGGCACAGTTAAGCGATTAGCTGCACAAGCAAGTCTTCGTATGGTCTATAATGAACAGATTATGACCCCTCGTCAATTATATGAATGGTCAAAAGACAATATTAAAAATATAGATTTCATATATTCGACAGAAAAAGATTACGAAAAAGAATTAGCATTTCTGAAAACAAGGTTTGAAGAAGCCATAACAGTGAAAGGAACTCAACAGTTCCACAATTACAGACCAAAAAACAAAAGCACAGTTTTCGTTAAATATTACTCCTTTTCACACCACACAAAAGAAGAGATAGTAAGCAAACATGATGATGCTGATGATTTGGACTTGAATGATATAATTGGTTTTGTAACATGTGTATATAATAATGAATGGTGACTAGGTTGTGTTTTAGGAATTGAAAATGAGGAGGTTAAAGTACGTTTTTTTACAACCTCATGGACCTTCTCCATCCTTTAAGTACCCTCATATTCCTGATGTATTGGTTGTAAATAAAACGGAAATACTAACCAAAGTTGACCCTACAACACAAACTGGAAGGGTTTATAATCTCTCAGAATCTGAAAGTTCAAAGGCGAGTAAAAAGCTACTTTCCAAACTGAGGAGATGAAAGACTTATCTGCCACAAGGTATTTTTATATATCAAATTCTACTTTGTGTTTATACATTTCAAAATTACATCCTGGAAGTATCTGTGCTAGTTCTGTTTACTGAACTTCAAAGGAATAAAAGATAACCAAAATTTAAGGGGTTTTTTTAATTTAAAGGTTTTTTAATTAATTGAACTATTCATAGTTTTACTACAAAATGCTTATAATATTATTAAAAAAACCTAAAATATGTATATTTTGAAATAAATTTAAATTGTTAAAAATAGTTTTGTGCATTTAAAAAGTATTTTTCATTTATTTATTGTTTTTTTAATTTTTAAACAAAAAATGCTAAGTAGCACCATTGCATTATTTGCTATAACTGCTGATCCCATCATGTCCTCACTCTGAAATTTTTAGGATAAATCAACTAAAACTATTAAAAAACATATATTTTTATCAAAATTTTTAAAGGACACTAACTTAAAAAAAATTTTAATTTAAAATTTAAAAAATTAAAAAAAAATTAAAATGCAAGAAAAATATGCAAGTTGCATGTCAAATTAAAGCTCATGCAATTCTCCTTAAAATGAGCTATTAAACAACTGTATTGACCCCATACAACTAAAATTGCAGCATTTTTAAGCGCAACAGATGAGTAAAAAAACGTGTTTTTTTACAGATTTAAAATATTAATAACTCATTAACCAAAAGAGATTATTTTTTTTTAAAAGTAGATCTGAATTTAGAATGTCAAACCGTATAATCCCTGAAATTTTCATAAAAATCTAAGATGGTAAATTTGAAATATTTTTTTATTTTTTTTTGTTTGATTTGACATGGAATGACCCATAAGTAACATTGTTCACACAGAAGTTTTACGTATAAATTGAGTTTTGATGCTTCATTTCATACGGGAAGATTTCAAAAATTGGATAATTGGTGATTTTTATCCATTGGCGTCAATTTTTTTGCTTCCAATGCCAGTTCGAAAAATGTTTTTCCTTTGCATACGTAAACAAAGAGTAGGGAAATATTTATTTGCGTAGGGTTAGCACAAAGCAAAAGATATCCAAAATAAAATTATTCAAGTCAGCAATTTGTCGCCCACACCAATTTCTCAATGGGGTTGTTTCCTTCAATCAAAAGTACTACTTTTAGTCACTGAAATAGATAGAGTAGAAAAAAAATGTTGAGCTAGAAAAAACTTTTATTTTCTCAACAGTTGTTGTTTTAAAACTTTTTTGAATGTCCGATTTTGGAAGGCGTGGTCTTTATGACGTTACAAGTGATGTACTTTGGCGCACTGCTCCATTGCCGGGCTAGATGTCTACGCTTTGCTATGAACCCGCGTTTCCAGGTTATGATAATTTGCGATGTGTGCTAATGGCATCAGTAAATGCCATTTTATCGCTTTTCATGCCAAAAAATTAATTTCAATCTGTGTGCTGATTAAAATAATTGTTAAAAAATATTAATTTTTTCAAATTGTTTAAAAAATGGTTACAACCTTTGTTTTTAAGCATCCTCTTTCAGTAAAAAATACTTTGAAAATTTCGGGAACGACCCCATTATCCAAATATCCCCATTCATCCATTTATTTTGAGATTAACAGATAAAAAGCAAAATTGGAATAAATTATTACTGTAGTATTGTGTGTCCGTATAAAAATTGTATGTTTTCAGATATGCAGTAAACATGAGTAAGAGCAGAAATAAAAATGTCGGAAATAGTTAAATTCATGGAAGTTTTCTCAAATATTCATTTATGAATATGGTCAAATTTCGACCACTGGGCGAACACTAGTATCAATAAAATTTCATGCTGTTGTCATATTACATTATTTTTTAAAAATGAGCATTAATTCGCAACCCTCTTGAAAATTCGCGAATACCGCGATCCCCACACTTTTAGTGTAGTCGGTCCTTTACTGTAATTATATATTCTTTATTTCACAGTCGGACCATGTTTAAGCATCAGAAGAATGTTTAAGTATTTACTTTAGTATTTGCTTGAAAGCAATGGACTAAAATCAGGAAAATGTTCACGTTTTCAAGTGTTTTTTTTAAAGAAAAAAATCAGGGAAAATTTTTGGAAATTATGCCTTGCGTATAAGGCGACCCTCCAACTTAAAACCTCATTTTTGGTAATAAATTTCTCGACTTATTAAGGGAGTATGTACGGTAATCCTTCTTTGAACCCTTTCCAATACAGAAATATCTTTCCTGAGATAAGAAGACCAAAACTGAACAGCATACTCCAAATGAGGTCTTACTAAACTATTATATATAGGCAGAACAACCTTCTTAGATTTGTTTGAAATAGATATATTGATAAACCTAAGCATCTTATTTGCTTTGTTACTAGCTATGGTACACTGTTGGCTGAACTTTAAATCCTGACTTATTAAGATGCCCAGATCAGTAACTTAACATTAAGAACATTTGAATGTACGATGAATAAATAATAAATAAACAAACATTTAAGGTAGTACCCCCCAATTAAACAAAGCAGCTTATATAATTTTTCCATTAAAAAAACTTTAATTGCTTTCAAAAAGAATGAAAAATAATAAGCTCAATAAAATAAATACATTATGTCGAGAAATAAAAGTCGCTTATTGTCTGTTGCCAAAATGTTTTTTGAAAAAATAAGTCAACGAAATTTAAAATAAATTTTAAAAAAAATGACAATTTAAAGAATAATTTTCATTATCAAAAAGCAAAAAAAAAAAAAATCGTCTGCACATATATTTATGTAGAAACATAAAGAACTCTGAATTTCTCCGCCAAACACTTTAAAACTTGAGCATGAAAATAAAAACAAATCATATCTATAAGCAGAAACCATGGCTGTACTGTCAGAGTCAATCTCATTTTGGGGTAAAAGAATCAGATTCGGGAGTCGAAGGTTTTGAATTCAAAGACTCGGGGTTGGAATCAGTCATTTTCCCTTAAAGTCCGCAACTCTGAAATTGTAAGTGGAGTTGGTATCAGACTCATTTTTTGATAAAGGAGTCAAAGACGGACACTCTAAATTTCCAAACGTCGGAGTCAGTCCTTTCCTCTCAGCGTCTACATTTTTACCAAAGAGAAACAATTCGCTCTAGACTGTTTGTTTGGACAAGACTGGAATATTTCAACTGAAGTAATTAACTGATGATGATAATAATTAATTGAGTGACTCAGATTGAAAATATCTTTTAAGAACAGTTTCAAAATGCCACAAATCAGTAAAAAAAAAGGGCTATAATTTCTTTCTTTTTTTTAAATCCAAAATAAGTACTTACCACACTTAAAAGACCATACAAGCTCCTCAGAATCTTCTTTGTACACAGATATCTCATCCTCTACTGCCGTTACCACATACACCTTCGACGATGCACAACAAAGTGGTTGATGCTCAGGAAGCTAAAAAATATATGAAAGTATAGTGCAGGGGCAGGCACAGAACATTTGTTTTCAGGTGGGGGGCCATGCTGAAGAATGCCTTCCCCCTCTCCCCACCCTATGGTTTTGGGTTCGATTTTTTTTTTTTTAATTGCTCAATTAAAAGCACCAAACTGGCCAGGAATAAGGCACATAATAGGTGACAAATGTTATAAATGAATTTCATAAGCAAAGAAGTGTTTGAACACAATGAGAGCCGATACTATTGTCGACAGTTTAGGGGGGGGGGGGTCATAACGCTCTCCTTGTATCTGCCACTGGTATAATGTCCGCACTTGTTATAATGATAATAAAACTTTAGTAATGAATTGGAAAAAAATAAACCTAGGATGAAAGGCTAGCCTAGGATAAAAAAGCATTGAGCACAGAATGCTTGGAAGGAGAATTTTTTTTTTTTTTTTTTGAAAACTATTGCTAGCACAACTAACCAAGTAGCTTTTTTGGACTCTATTTGCTGGAATAGGAAAAATAAGTACATTTATTGATGTTTAAGATATGTAGGGGTTAGTCAATAATATCTAAGTAAACTTATCTTATGCAAAGCCATCTAAAAAAAAAGCAGCAAGTCTGGGGGGGGGGAAGAATCTTTTTCACATGGTAGCCAATTCCAAATGGAAGTTTTAGTTACTGTTGCAGAAATGAATGTTTAACCCTGGTGTAGTCGTGTCGCAATATTACTTTAGTGCTCTCTTTTCGTTCTTTTCCTTGTCCTAGCGATCCGTGAGACGAAAAAGAATTTCAAATGATTTCTTTTAGTGTTTGTTTCAGCTAATAAAATAGATACCATTTACTATACAAAAGTATGCAATGAAGAACAATACTTACAGCTTACGATAAAAGGAAGTAACCCACTAGGTTGTTGCGCTATTGGTCTAAATGACTAACATACATTTCCGAAAGCTATGCAACCTTGAAATACAGAGGGAAATTCACAGAAAATTCTGTGCGAGGGTTGGGGAGTCACTCAAGGTCAGCTACAGAGATGGGCCCCATTATCTACATAAGGGGTCATGTGATAGAGATATATATATGACAAGGGGTGGGGAATAGACTAATATGCGGACTACTTAGATTAATCTGCTCAACAGCTCAGCAATCTTTCCATTGCTAACAACAACAAATTCAAGATGAAGGCTTTTAATTTCAATTGAGCTAAAAATATTCTTAATGTCTTATTTAATTCATACATTTTTTGAAAAACTATAGATCTGGGTTCAGTAATAGAACCTCAAAGTTGAATAAAATACAGTTGAGCTCGTTAAATACAAAATGTAAAAAATCAACAAAATTTGTTCGTCTTAGCTATTATTCGTAACAACCGTAAACAGTAAATGACATAGTGAAAAAAAAGAAATGTTTGCTAGCATTTTATTTTAAAAAAAAATTATTACTATTTATTATTGCTAAAATGCACATTGCAATCTGATTCTTAGCACATTCAGGGAAAAAAAATCATATAATTAATTTTTTGCAAACACTTAGAAACGAAAGATGACAATCAACAATTGAGTGACAGGACTAACTAGATAATATAGAGGCACACAATGTGCGGATATATTGATGCTGTGCAGATACATTTGCTGTAGATATGTGCATTGGCTGAAAATTGTTAATAATATCCATGTTAAACCCTGATTATCTATACAATTTGAAGATAAATTAATGAAAAATGTTCACTATTGCTCACGATTGAAAGCAAAAGGCATTTTTTTTGCTAAAAATTTTACTGCATGCTGATTTTCATTCCTGCAGATAGTTTTGAGCTCTGTGCTGATACTATCTATTTTTATCTCACTATAGTGACAGGTTGTGATCTACAATAGAAGATACAGAGTTTTATCTTGAGGCAAATAGAAATGACTACACAGATAAGCAAGCGTAATGGACATTATTCTCTGAACATATGAGGCAGTGAGAAGCAAAGGGATGTAAGTGGCAAAATTAAAAATTTGGAGATAACCAGTACAAATAGTAGGAGAACCTCTCATCTGTCTTGGGGCAAGAGATAGTACTGGTAGGTGCTGCGATACAGCATGATTTAGAAAAAAAAATTCAATGAAAGCCTACCTAGGACATCATCTTTAAACACGTTTTACTCAAAACTTGAAAACGTCCACTTACATCCCTTTGCTTCTTACTGCCTCATATGATTCAACATTTTTCCTCCTACACAGCCTCACAAAAATATGAATACCTCCAAAGAAAGAAAATTGCAATATTCAACCACTAAAACTTTCAATGAAGTTATAAATTTTTTAAGCCAAAATTTTCATTTTAATGCATGTATTATACTTGAGGCATTTAATGTAATTAAACAGCAAATCAAACTTAATGACATAATGTCCCAGGAAGATATTTTCCCCCTAGACAGTCCAGATGCATCAGAAAAGTCCCCTTTTAGATATGGAGGTCTTACCATGAACAATAATCAAGTTGGAGTAAACAAATGTTTACATCACTATATTTTTCAAGCACGAGACAAGGCTGAAACAAATCATATTTCAACAAAGTTAGTAAAAATTTAAAAAAAAAAGACAAAACATAAAACAAGTGAATCATGTTTTTCTTTCAACGAAACTCAAAACAAAGTGTACAATGCAATTTTCTTTCACACTAGATTTCCCAAACCCCTCTCGTCCATGGTTAATCCTTAATCCGATAAACTTGAAAGCATTTATAAAAGCAAAAAACAAGCATGATGCATTAAATATACTATGAAATTGAAACTTGCATTTTAAATTTAACATACTTTGTAAGCTGGAATTGATGCTATTGTTTTAACACTGAACTTTGCTAATGCATCATTTTCTCCTGGAGTTTTCATAGTTTCAGACATTTCCTCTGAGAGACAGCTCATTTTAACATCCAAACTAGAAATAAAAATCTTTAATCAAACAAAATTGTAAACATTTCAGAAATACATCAAGCACATAAGCAATAAGGCAAGAGTATCCACAAATGATGTCATGCTTTGAAAAGGATAGAGGGTTCATAAAATTTTGTAAAAGGAGGAGGGAGGTGGTAACAAGAAGTGGGGCACAACAAATTTTTTTAAATAAAAAATATTTATTAAAAATACAGGGGTGTCACATAACAATCTTTATTTTTTTTTTCTTTTTAACTGAACATTTTTTGAAAATGGGCAAGCCCCCCCCCCCCCCCCTGCTCCAAAGTTTAAAACAGGAGAAGTCCACTTTCTGCGAATACATCTCACTGATTTGGTAATAAATTTATAAGCAAACTAACTAAATAAATTTATAAAAATACATAGTAATAAATTTATAAGTAAAACACGTTTAAAGTTAGCACCCTAGGTAGACTTGAATTGAAAAGTTTTTCTAAATCATGCTGTATAGCAGCACTTACCCGGGCTACAACTAGTACTATCTCTTGGCCCATGACAGGGAAGAGTTTCATTTACCATTTGTACAAATTATCTCAAAATTTTTTATTTTGTCACCTTACATCCATTCTCACTGCCTCATCAGGAGATGCTTTGGAAATTACTACGCAAAAAAAGAAAACCATTAATGAGATGCTTATTGAGCATCTATTTATTTGAGTTTACTATTGGTTCTTGGGGAATTTGAAAGATGTTACGCAAACGAATGTTTAACAATACAATAAGAAAATTGGATAAAAATGAAACAACGTTTAAAAGCACAGAAAAGATAAAAGTTTATAAAAACGCAGACATGTTTCGGAGGCAATAGCCTCCTTCCTCAGTGCGAAATGTACAAATGGATGAATCAAGGTCAAGGGAAAGTTTAAATTGCATAACCGGAAAAACATTGACCAATCAGCTATCAGCGAGTGCTGAGGCAAAATATGACGTATTCTAACATGTAAGATTGAATAAGATTGGAACATAACATATTGAACATATTGAATATATAATATATAATATATTGAACATATTGAACATTTTGAAGTTCATGGGTAAGAGTAGCAAAAAATAGGTGGGATGTATATAGACAATGCACTTGCACTGTTAAGGTTCAAGTCAAGGTTTTCAGACAAATAAAAAATTTCAGTATGCTTTTGCTTGTGAGATACAGTAGTCTACTGCTATATCGCTTATTTGGATATATCGCTTTTCTTCTGCCTCCTGAAATATTAAAACCTAAAAAAAAACCTTGCTTCAAATTTGAAACCCTTCATGAAAACATATGGTATTACTCAGAAACAATATCGTTCTTCTTTATTTTGTCAATGAACAAATCAATGAAGATGTTTCTAGTCTTCTGAATTTGCTGAAAAAGCAACGCAATTCTCGCCATCCAAATGTACATACCCATAGAATGTTTTAGCTTAAGATATAGTTTGGAAACTACTTGACATTTCTCTTGCATTGAAACTAAGGCCATAACAATGAATGAGAGACAACAGGTAGGTGTCATATTGTTCAAACTAGAAGAGAACACACGCCCTGCTCTGACTGCCTTTTAGTACAGAAAAAATTTGTGCTTTGTTGCACAAATCGGGATTTGCATCAAATAAAGGAAGAATGACCTGAACGGGACGGGCGAAAGAGTTTTCTCGAAGCAATATGGATACTTTTATTTTGCACATCATTTCTAAAGTAAATCAAAGGGATTATTAAGTCTATTGGGAATAAGAGCCTATTAAAATGCTCACTCTAGTCTCGCAATAGCTAAGAAAGATCATCTTCATTCGCCTCATTTGATGACAAGGTTGTTTGGTTTAAACCATGGTTTAAACCAATTGTTTTTTTTTAAACCATGCGGTTTTTTTAAAAAATGGTTTTTTTAAAAAAAGCCAAAAAAAAATCCATTTTACAGGTTTACATTGATTTCCACACCTATTGAAAAATGTAAAATTCCATTTATGCTAAGTTCCTAGCTAAGTTGCAGAGATAAATACTAAAATTGCAAAATTGCTTCTTCAAAATGTATTACAAGCTTTAATCGAAAAAAATATTAATATATTTTTTATTTCATATATGTGCCAATAAAGCATATTTCAGTCAACTTCCATCATTATGCTTAATTTGCGTGATTAGTTAAGATTTACTAAGGATTGAATCTTTTATTGTAGATGCAATTCATTATATTGCTCACTCCTGTTGCAGGGGTGTGACATTTTTGCCCATTTATTTGCACTTTCCTGGAATTTTAACTTTGACTTGTAAGGTAATCAACAGTCTAACTTTATTGTTTGCACTTAAAAATTAAGATTTGTTCTGCAGGTGAGCACAAATAATATTTTTTGAATCAAATTTTTAAAAAAAAGTTTATACCTCACGTATATAACGTTTTTGGCAAAAAAAAAATTCTTGAAATAGAATTTGCTACACATTTATTTGTTCTAAAGAGTTTGCATTTAATATTTTTTAAACTTCAATGCTGGATGCAACATGTATGCCAGTAAATAAGCTGCAATTTAAGCCATGTTACACCAATTTTTGTATTTTTGATTTGGTTCTTTGTTTTAGCGATAGTCGATATCTTTTCCAAGTCTTTTAAAATAAGAACGGAGTCGAATATAGAGCAGCACTTTTTTTTTTAAACTTTGTCAGTACAACAGCAATCGATTTTTTGACTGTTCAATCATGTACTGTTGTACATTTTGCTTTACTTCAATATTTGCGACATTGTGTATATAAAAATCAGCATTATGTAAGATCAGAAAGAAAAAATATGAAAATTGTTTTTTTGAAAAGATTATGCTTAAAAACATAACTTTTACCTTTATTCGATAATTATCCATATTATGTTGGTTTTATAAAGTTTTTTTCCTTGGATCTTCATTATATTTTATCTTAACCCGCACCACAACCACTTCTTGAAGTATTTCGTATCATAAAGGGTCCACATATACATGCATAATAATATGTTAATCAAGTCAAACATTTCAATCAATATGTCCCCGCAGAAAGCTATTTTAATTATTTAATTTAGTTACAAGATTTTGGTCTTATCTCTTTAATTAATCAAGAAATTAGGTATAATGTGACTATTGAATAACTTAATTACATGGAACCTTAATTACTTTCCGAAAATTAATTGTTTTTCTCGCAAATAGTATTTAAACCAAAAAAAACCCGGTTTAAACCAAAAAAACCTGGTTTAAACCAAAGGAACGGTTTTTTTACCAACCCTGTTTGATGATTAAAAAGTTACTTTAATTTCAATCTTGCTTAAATTTTAAAACGCAATAGTATATTCATGAACTACTTCGAAACCATTTGAAAATCATGTCAAAAGGAATGAATCGATAACTGTTTTTAAGAACCTCGGTTATA
This sequence comes from Uloborus diversus, assembly GCF_026930045.1. Classification (NCBI taxonomy): domain Eukaryota; kingdom Metazoa; phylum Arthropoda; class Arachnida; order Araneae; family Uloboridae; genus Uloborus; species Uloborus diversus. The sequence continues at coordinate 106,451,939 of NC_072739.1, read as the reverse complement.
TCCAGGGGCGGCAAATAGGGGGTGCGAGAGGGGGCGGTTGCACCCCCAAATTTTTCACTAAGAATAATATAAAATGGTAAAATTCAATTTAGATAACTTAGAAAATCATTTGCCTGAATTTTCAGAACAGAAAAAACTGATGGAGGATAAGTGTTTGCCTCAACTAAAGAAGTAATCGCTTCATATGGGTTAAATATTTCAAAATTGAGTAATCTATGTTATGATGGAGCATCTTGTATGAGATACCCGTACAGTGTAGAGTCTGTGCAATTGTTACGCGTAATTTCCATGTCATTTTACATAAATTTTTATGCTCATATTATAACTTAATGTTCAGCGAGTAAGTGTTCATTGACGCCATGTACTAGAAACACATTTTAGCAACTCGGTGTATCATATGCTTTCATGGGAACTTTTTGTAAAGATATGCTATTTTTGAAAAACATCTCACATCAAAAAATACTTTCACATCAACAAATGTATCTTGAGGCTCTTTACTTGACAATCTCCGAGTGACACAAGATGGTCTTCAAGAGTTATAAAAGCCCCCTGGAAGAATTACTGGAAAGCGACCTTTTCATTGATAAAAAATTTGATGTCATTTTAATATGTATGCTTTTGTCTGAATTTTGTGTTTACTTTATTTATACTGCGGAGCGTTTTTTTTTTTTTTTTGATAAATGCTACACTCTATCATAAAAATTTTAATTCGCTAATCTTAATTCTTGGATTGACAATTGAAACTCTTAGTAATTTTCGCATTAATGCATACTTGAACCAGGTGTGGAACTTTGTGACAGAACTTTTCGTAACAGTTTTCAATGTATGCCAATGTGGAAGAGGTGACAAAACCCAGATGAAGTTCTAGTCAAAATATTAAATCAATATTTTGAATAAACTGATCAATTCAGTTTCTCAAGAAATTGAGACAGGATTTAATGAGATATATTTATTATTGGTCTTAACTTCAATATTATGTAGAATAGTGTAACGGATTCGGTGCGACTTCCACTTTCTTGAAATGAAGACACAGTTCTTGATAAAAACACAGGAAATTTATTTACACTATGTACAGGAAAGATCTTCAACAACTGCTAAATTATTCATCAGCAATTAAGCAATTATCACACAACACCGTAAACTCAACGTTTACACACGTATTTACTTCCAAATACGAAAACAACACAGCGAAAATGCCTCGCAATAAACAGAGCAAAAATGCACTCAGTTCGAAATCTCAATCGAAACTCACTGTTTATCCATCGCTAACGGCTTAAATACACCGAAAAGAAATTTCTCAAATATTCCACATGCTTCTCGAAATGCGTTGACCGTTATCAAATTTTATCAATGAACAAAAAGGGAATAGGGGTCGTATATTTTAGCCATATGAAAAAGGGGTTGTATATTCATTACGGGAAACTATTTACAGGTTACGTTACTACAATAATTACTATTTACAGGATTTGTAACATTGCCCCCTTCCCAAGGACTGCACGTCCCGGGCAGTACAATCCCCAGAAAGGGTGCCAAACTTCTATCACATGTTCACAAATATACACATTAATTAATAACTAACAGATACAGAAAATACAATAATAACAAGAAATATTACTAAACATTAAAAGCAACAAAATTATCTACAACTTTTATGTTATCAACCATGGTTGTTTACGTAATACTCATGAACTATGGCCATAGTATGGGGCTAACCGATCATAATGTACAACCCTAGGTTTTGCATTAGGTGATTTTTGGATCCTCACTACGACGTCATTTAGTCGGTTAAGGACTTTGTAGGGTCCATCCCAATGCGACTGCAATTTGGGTGACAGACCTTTCCGTCGGATGGGATTCCATAAGCAAACCTTGTCGCCTTCGTTGAATTCATGTCCAGTAGACCTTGTGTCGTATCGGGTCTTCATCTTCTCCGCCGCGATGTTGATTCGCTCTCGTGCGAAGTTATGAACGTCTCCCAACCGGGCCTGGAGATCCTGGATGTACTCCTCAGGCGATGAAGGCGCATCCGGAGGACGACCGAAGACGAGATCACAAGGTAGCCGAAGCTCTCGTCCGAAGAGCATCTGAGATGGGGCATATCCGGTAGTCTCGTGGACAGCACTGCGGTAGGCCAGCAGGAACAAAGGTAGCTTCTTGTCCCAATCCTGTTGATTTCTGGATACCATAAGTGAGAGATTGTTCAGGATTGTGCGGTTAAATCTCTCCACCATGCCGTCCGATTGTGGGTGTAGTGGTGTTGTCCTAGTTTTCTCAATTCCGAGAATTTGACATAGGCCCTTAAACACAGCAGAGATGAAATTCCTCCCTTGATCGGAATGAATCTGCAAAGGTGTTCCATATCTCGAGATCCAATGTTGGACTAGAGTCTCTGCTACGGTGGTAGCCTCTTGATCTGGAATGGGATATGCTTCCGGCCATTTGGTGAAGTAGTCGATGGAAACAAGAATGTATTTGTTCCCATCAGCAGTTCTTGGTAGAGGACCCAGGATGTCGATCCCAATTCGTTCGAAAGGAGCTCCAACGTTGTACAGATGTAGCTTCCCTCTGCTTCTCTTCTTCGGTCCTTTACGAGCAGCACAGGCGTCACAAGAATGGCACCACTTCTCCACGTCATCCTTCGCCTTACTCCAGAAGAAGCGCTCCCGAACTTTATTGAGGGTTTTCAAGACACCAAAATGTCCTCCAGTCGCACTACTATGTATTTCTTTCAAAACATCTGAAATCCTTGATCGGGGAAGTAGTAACTGCCACCTAGATGTTTTACCGTCGTCAGATTCCCATTTCCGGTGTAGCACGCCGTTCCGTAAATGGAGTGAGTTCCATAAAGCCCAGTATCTTTTTGTTGCAGGACTGAAGATGGAAACGTCCTGCCAGCTAGGGCGTCGACTGTCACTTTCCATGAACTCTAAAATTGGTTTTATGTCGGGGTCTTCAAGTTGATCTTTTCGAACTTGGTCATCACTCCATGGATCAGGTTCTGATGATGTTGGAGTCACTGTCACCTGATAGGCGGTAGGGCTAGTCGTTCCATACTGTTTCTCGATTCGGGAACAATAGTGGCAGTTCTCAGGACAGGGTCTCCTTGATAAAGCGTCAGCATTACCGTGAGATAACCCTTTTCGATGCTTGATCTCCATGTCATATTCCTGGAGCCGCTGTATCCATCTGGCTATCTGGCCTTCCGGATTGTTGAAGTTCAAAAGCCAAGTTAATGAGGCATGATCTGTCCGAAGCAGAAATTTTCGGCCGTAGAGGTAATGATGGAAGTGTTCTACAGCTTTCACTATGGCCAGTAACTCCTTTCTGGTGACGCAGTAATTTCGCTCCGACTTTGATAAGCATTTGCTCCAGTAAGCGATGACATGTTCATTTCCGTCAATTTCTTGGGATAAAACAGCTCCGATGCCCTCGTTGCTCGCATCAGTGTCCAGGATGAAGGATTTTTCAGGCTGAGGATAGGCGAGGATAGGCGTTGATGTTAAAGCCTCCTTCAGTCGTAGAAATGGATCTTCGCATTCTTTGGACCATTCAAACTTTTGCTTGCTCTCCGTCAGCTTATGCAAAGGTCGTGCAATGTTGGAAAAACCCTTTACAAACTTCCTGTAGTATGTGCAGAGCCCCAGGAAACTTCGCAGCTGATGGATGTTTTCGGGACGACTCCAATTCTTGACCGCAGATACCTTTTCTGGATCGGTTTGCACACCTTCAGAAGAGATGATGTGACCAAGGTAGTTCACTTCCCGGCGGAACAAATTACATTTGGACGGGCTTAACTTCAGATTGGCTTCCTTAAGCTTTTGCAGCACCTTCCTAAGATTTGCCAGATGTTCTTCGAAACTGCGTCCCACGATGATAATATCGTCTAAGTAGACCAGACAGGATTCGTAGGAAAGTCCTCTTAACACTGTCTCCATAAGACGCTCGAACGTAGCTGGTGCATTACAGAGGCCGAAGGGCATCACTTTAAACTGCCATAAGCCTTGTCCAGTTGTAAATGCTGTCTTTTCTCGGTCATCAGGGTGTATCTCAACCTGCCAGTAGCCGCTCTTCAAGTCCAGGGTCGAAAACCACTTGTGTCCGGAAAGAGTGTCCAAGGTGTCGTCTATCCGTGGAAGAGGGTAACTGTCTTTCTTGGTGATTTCATTCAGCCGTCGGTAATCGACACAAAATCTGGTGGAGCCATCTTTCTTTCGGACTAAGACGATGGGAGAAGCCCAAGGACTGGATGACGGTTCGATGACATCATTCTCCTTCATCTCTTTCAGGAGGGTCTCAACTTCTTCCTTCTTGGCGAATGGTAGTCGTCTTGGATGCTGCTTAATAGGGGGGTGTTCTCCAGTGTAAATCCTATGCTGCGTTAAATTCGTACGGCCGACATCCTCCGATGCTGATGAAAACAGATGCTTGAAGTCATCCACCAATTGTTCCGCAGCAGTTCTTTGATCTTTCGATAATGGCGCACTCCCAATTAACTTCGACGTCAAGGACTCAGAAGACACAGTCTCAGGGGAATTGATTCTTCTAATGATGCAGTTTACTGGAGTACAAGTTGCCAACACTTCACCTTTTCGGATATTCCTTGGCCTTTCACTCACGTTGGCGACTCTCACAGGAATTACATCCTTAGAAAGGTCCACAAGCGTAGATGCTACCAGTACTCCTTTTAGGCTATTGCTTAGGTTAGGGTATTCAATGAGTCCAAATCGAAAACTATTGCTTTCTTCAAGGGAGCCAGGTATTAATGATTCTGACCTTGAGGGAATCGATAAATCTGTTTGAGCTATTATTTGATGAGCGGATTTTACATCACTCTCTGCAGGGAAAACGGCTATGTCTTCTCTCATCGAGTGCAGCTCATTAGTCTTGAAGTCGAGAGTGAAGTCATATTTCTTCAAAAAGTCCAATCCGAGAATGAAGGGGTCCGTGATATTAGCGACGAATGCCGTATGATGGTAGGTGGCATTCCCAAACACTATTTCCAAGTCCACTTTACCGTCAATCTCAATTTTGTCACCTGTCACAGTCTGGAGACTTACGCGTGGCGATATCCACAGCAGTTTCAATCCAAATTCACGAGCCACATCTGTCCTAACGATTGTCACATTGGCTCCAGTGTCGACAATCAGTTTGCAAGGATTCCCATTTACATGGGCGTAAATGAAAAGTCCATCACTGCCACTACTAGAAGAGGAAATCTGCAGAGCTCTGGTGGTGGTGATTTCCTTCCCTCGCGTAGCTTGGCGAGCCGGACAACTCCTTCGCAGGTGTCCTTCACTACCGCATTTCCAGCACTTCTGCTCTTGTTTCTTTTGGGCTGTTATGCTGCTCAGATGTCTTGCCAAGTCACCGAGTTGTCTCTCGAGTTCAGCGAGGTGGGACGACCTGGAATCAGACTCATCAGCTTCCAGAGTTCGGATGGGATGGCGATCCACACGGGTTGCTTGCTGTGCGGCCTCCAACTTCATCGCATACACAACAGCAGAATTCAGGTCTTTGACATCCGCCATCCGTAGAGCTTTCTGGATTTCCGGATCTCGAACCCCGTCGACGTAGTAGTTGAGTGCCAGGTTGTCTCGAACATCCGCAGGACAGTCGCAAAAAGCAAGATGAGACAGTCTCTCGATGTCCGCCGCAAGCTCTTGCAGGGTTTCCCCGGTTTTCTGGAAACGGGACTTCAACTGGAGTCGGCTGAAATCTTTCTGGCACTTCTCACCGAAGCGAAGCTCCAACGCAGATGTGAGGGCGGCGAAATCCAGGCGCTGGCCGTCCGGAAGGGTCTGAAGAATGTCCGCTGCGTCACCTCTCAGGGATGCTGCAAGATGGCAGGCCTTGGTAGCAGAGTCCCATCCGTTCGCTTCCGCCACTATCATGAACTGAGTTTTGTAAACCTGCCACGAAGTTTTCCCATCAAATGTGGCAAGTTTAATGGACAGTCGAGCAACCGATGTGGGAGCGCCAAACTGTACAGAGCTGCTTTCCGCGGTCGCCAATCTCCTTTCCACGTCCTTAAAGATCTCTTCTTTAAGTAGATGAAATCTTCTATCTTCTTCTTCAAATTTATTTTCTACAGCATTGAATCGGCTTTCAACGGTATCAAATTTTTCTTCAATAGCATCAACTCGATGCTCTATGTCATTAAATTTATTTTCCATCACAGTCTTTACCGAAATAAGGTCGTTTTTAATTTCTTCTTGGTTAGACGTTAAGTCCTTTTTCAGCACCGTTAAATCGCTTTTTAACTGGTCTTGATTTGCCAACATACTTGCAGTCAGATCACTTTTTAATTGTTCTTGATTAGCCGCCATATCATTTTTCAATTGTTCTTGATTAGCCGCCATATCATTTTTTAATAGTTCTTGATTTGCAGTAAAACTTGCAGTCAAATCACTTTTTAATTGGTCTTGATTAGCCGCCAATTCATTTTTAACAGAGTTGATTGCATCAAGCAGTTGTTTTAATTGTTCATCCATTGCGCGAGTAATCACCATAAAATTAAAGTCCAAATTCAAAAAGTTTTTATGAAAAAATGTCCAAAGTCACACTTACTGCAAGAAAGTCCTGAAGTAGCCCCACGTTGGGCGCCAAATTGTAACGGATTCGGTGCGACTTCCACTTTCTTGAAATGAAGACACAGTTCTTGATAAAAACACAGGAAATTTATTTACACTATGTACAGGAAAGATCTTCAACAACTGCTAAATTATTCATCAGCAATTAAGCAATTATCACACAACACCGTAAACTCAACGTTTACACACGTATTTACTTCCAAATACGAAAACAACACAGCGAAAATGCCTCGCAATAAACAGAGCAAAAATGCACTCAGTTCGAAATCTCAATCGAAACTCACTGTTTATCCATCGCTAACGGCTTAAATACACCGAAAAGAAATTTCTCAAATATTCCACATGCTTCTCGAAATGCGTTGACCGTTATCAAATTTTATCAATGAACAAAAAGGGAATAGGGGTCGTATATTTTAGCCATATGAAAAAAGGGTTGTATATTCATTACGGGAAACTATTTACAGGTTACGTTACTACAATAATTACTATTTACAGGATTTGTAACAATAGGTTATAGAAAGCGAAAAAGAAAATATTACACTTATAAGTAATAGCATGAGGGAAGAGGAATTGTTTTGTGAATTGTGATTATACTTTTTAATGACACAAAATAAATACTAGCCTATTTAAAAAGCTTTCTTGGTTATTTTAAAGAGAGGAATCTAAAGGAAATGTGCTTTTTTGACATAACTTTCTTGCTTCCATTGTTTTTTGTCTGTTTCAATCAGGTCAGTCATTTGAAAGATAACTTCCGTGATTAAATTGAAAAACCGATGTAAATAAAGCACAAATTTACACGAAAATACAGCATATAGCTATTTCAAGGCTACAAAAATGGAGCCTCTTCATCGGTGTAAAAAACTACGCACACAACCAGAAAGTTGTAGGAGAACTGAACGTCAACGAATTTTGACTTTCGTGTCTCAGGAGGTTAGAGAATTGCCTTCGAAGCGCAATGAGGCAAAGCAAGACCTTCCTCTTTAGCTATACTGGCAATAAATTAAGTCATTGGATATTGATTAACTATAGTTACAAAATTTTCTGTTCTTCCTGGCTCCAAAAATAGCAGATTAAAACTTTACTAAAAAATAAAAACTAGTACCGAGATATTTTGTGAGATAACTTATAACAAAATAAATTTAAAGCTTCGGTCGAAAAAATTTTAATTGTTCTTTACAAACCTAATTATTCTTAACATTAAAACCATTTAATTATCAGTTCTTGTGAAAATCAATATGTATTTTATACCGTTCTGAGGAAATTCATGTTCAAGAAACTCGACCCCCCAAACGAAATGCTGAAATGCCGCCCCTGGTTATATCACCCTTTTTTTGTCCCCCAAAAAGTGTGATATAACGAGGGATTACTGTACTACAAGCCCCTTTACAAGAAGTATTTGGAGTGGTAATGCATATTGTTAATTACATATATTCAGAGGCGTGCACACGGGGGTCACCAGGGGTATGGCAGTACCCCCATTAGCTAAAAAAAAAAAACAAGATTAAAATAGAGCACCATAGTGTTTTACTGTAATGTGCAGGCTGCTGAAATGAGACTGAATTGGCTATGGCTGACTGGCAAGGAAGCTTCTCATAACCAGCTTCTGCATCAGGCACCCAATGTTCATCATTTCTTCTTCAATTATACATACTTCAGTTGTGCTGAATTAGTTTAAAAAAAAAATGTTTTCATGAAACGAAGCTGCAGAGAGGAAGAACTTATATTTCGCTAAATCAAGTCAGGCTAATTTGAATGGGAGCCCTTCAAATGCATTTTTCCCCTTTTTGCACAATTGAAGTTCATAACATTTCAACACTTACTAAAAAATATCAAGGAATAGCATGTTTTTCATAAAAGAAAAATTAAGATGCTTGTGTCAAAATTTAAGGCACTCAGTGGCATACCTATGGGGTCCTCCAGTCTCTCTGGTGAACTTTAAGGATAGTGCCCTCCCTCCTCCCTTACGGTTTAATAGACATTCATTTTTTAAAATAACATTAGCAATTTATTATGAAACGTTAGAACCTAATCGTAAGTGAAATATTCCTACAGAGGTAGGAGGATACGGGGATTTCTTCCCTAGAAAAGCCTCTAAATTGTAGTTGAAAAAAGCAGTTTTAGACAATCTTTGAAAATGGAAGGAGAAGCTTCGGTTCCCTCCCCTGGCAAATTTCATAGTTGAATTTTGAAAAGTGCAACTGTAAATTACCTTTGACTGTTTTTGAGAGAGGGGTTACAGTGGGTTCTCCCCCAATAATATTCAAAATCATTGCTCAAAAAACAAAGGTTTAGACGATTTCAGGTGACGTTAAAGGGAAGAGAGATTCAAGGCTCTCTCTGGAAATTTTTCGAAATTGAAGCTCGAAAAATGTTAGTTTGGCCTACCTTCGGAAAGGAAGGTGTTTTCAGGACTGTCTCTCGGAACATTTAAGAAATTGAAGTCAAAATTTAAAACGATCTTAAATGACTTTGGGGGGAGAGAGGAGACGCTCTGCTGGAAAATTTTTTAAAGTTGTCGCTTTAAAAACGCTGGTTTAGTCGATCTTTTGTAATATATCTGAGAGAAGTTTCCTCCCTTTTTAATTTGTAACATATATTGTATCTTATTTGAATAATGTTTCAAAATATCTCTTTTTTCCTTGAGAGGTAAAATGCTATCCTCTTTTCGAAAAAGAGAGCTTATCCAGGGCAGAAAATGGCCCAAATCCCTCTCAGATACGTCACTGCAGTATAGAAGTATTCAGCAGACCCATATATTTGCCTTTTTTTTTTGACAGGGTGGGAGGCATTACGATTGTCTTTTTTCCTTTTAGCTCTATTGTTTATAATCCTCTTCTAAAAAATCACTAAAGTAATCAACTTTTCACTAATAATATTTTTTCAAAATAATCTTGCAAATTACAGCCCCTCTTCCTGTTGCATCCTTGTCGAGAGTCACTCCTGTAATCCTAAAAGGTACCACATCCATCTAAAATGCTCAAAATAGTTTCACTGAGAGTGTAAATGCTCGTATTTCAAACAAATAAAAATATCAGGCTGGGAATTGAAAATTTGAGCTTCAATTTCGAAAAATTCTCCGGAAGAGCGCACCCGAACGAACTACAAGATATCATCGTTGAAGATTATCTACAGTTGCATTTCTCGAATTTAAATTTCGAAAAACATCCAGGCTCCACAGACAGTTTTTGAAAAAAATAGTAAGAAAATTGGAGCAAAAGTTTCAAAAATAAGAAAATTATGCTTTAAAAAATAGGAAAACAATGTTCTAAAAAAGGAAGAAAAATGCAACTAAAATATCCTGATTAGAAATGTAACTATGAAAAAAGAGCTACAAAGCTGTTCCATGTTTATGAAACAATTTTTTCAATTAGTGTTAAGAATTAAATATTTTATTCCAGATAAAAATAATGGGAAATTGTTTTGTTTAAGAAAATGCTTTACTTATTTATTTCAAGTAGCTTGAAGCTGCCTGGCTTCAGAGGGAAAAACTAATTTTCCAGCAGTGGACTGTATATTTAGATTGTTGACTGCATTGATGAGTCGTGGTTAAAACAACAACAATTAAATTTATTTACAATTAGAGTATGAGCATAATATTAAAGTAAGACTAGGATACGCATGTATCCTTACAAGGGATTGGGAGCGAGAGCCCTATGGCTGCATCCGCTAGCTACAACGTTGGAAGTGCATCTCCGAGGGGTGGTTTCCCACGCTCCTCTCACAATGGGGGCTTTAGGGTTGCTTGGCAAAGCCAAGACCCCAAGCGTTGCTCCTTATCGCTTGGGGGACCCGCGCAGAGGCGTTAACATGCCGCCCGGCGTTGCAATGTATTACATTCAACAATTGAAAAACATAGATTTTAAATAAACTTACATAAAAATTGAACAAATCTCTTACCAAAGTTGAATAATTATGAAAACAGTAACACATGTTAAATACGATAGCATAATGAGTAGCATAATGAGCTATACAATTGAAATTAAAAAAAAAAAAACTACAAACACAAATATTTCATCCGAATCTATTTTCATTTAAATTTAATAGCTGAGGCTCAATAATTGAATTAATTGGCCGTCCAATAAGGAAATGACCTGGTGTCAAAATTTCTAAATCATCAGTTGCTGATGACAAAGGAGTCAGTGGTCGAGAATTCAAAATTGCTTCCACCTGATTAGTTACAGTTATAAATTCTTCATATGTCAATCTCGCATTGCCAATAGATCTCTTTAAGTGGTACTTGAAGGACTTTATACCTGCTTCCCAAATTCCCCCGAAATGAGGATTTCTTGGAGGGATAAATTTCCACTCAATGTTTTCGGAAGATAAATAGTTGCTTAAATATTCATCTGGTTTGCATACAAGATTGTAAAGACGCTTTAGTTCAGCGTGGGCCCCCACAAAGTTTTTTGCATTGTCACTGTACAGAACTGAGCATTTACCTCTTCTGGCAAAAAATCGTTTTAGAGAAGCTATAAGTGATTCTGTCGTTAAATCCGAAACTACTTCAAAGTGAACCGCTTTAGTCGATAAGCACACAAAAATAGCGACATAAATCTTGTTTAAAACCCCCTTTCTCAGACACTTATATTTTACGTAAAATGGGCCGCAGAAATCTACTCCAGTATGTTGGAAAGGAAAACTGGGGTTTACGCGCGTTTCAGGCAGAGATCCTATGAGTTGTTCCGTTAAAGAGGGATTTGCCTTATAACAAGTGATACAACTATGCACAATTTTTCGGCACTGATTCCTACCATTCAGGGACCAAAATCTTTCTCTTACAAAATATAATAAGGACTGTGGTCCAACATGTAAATTTTTTACGTGAAAATGCTTTATAATAATTTGAGTTAGCTTGTGCTTAGCAGGGAGTATCGCAGGATGCTTTTGAGAATAACAGAGGTTCGAATTTCTTAAACGACCACCTACTCTAAGGACGTTATTTTTATCTAAGAAGGGGTTTAGAGATCTTAATTTACTATTACCTGTTACGAAATTTCCCTTTGATAAGTTCGTTATTTCCGTTTCGAATTCTGTCCTTTGAACAGCCTGAATAAGAAATGTTTCCGCCTTCATTAACTCTTGCGTCTTGATTGGGCCAGATGTTCTTTGATCTGGGTACCTGCAGTTTTGCATAAATCTAAACATAAAACTTAAGAGTTCTCACAAGTTTTGTAAAGTTATTAGATATTCCTAGAATGTCATTAAGAAATGAATTGTTATCTATCGTAACAGTCAATGAAATGTTCGATAGTTCATTAGGAGTTTGTGTCTCAGCTTCAATCTTGTTCCCCGAGTGTCTCCTAAACTCTTGAGAGTATTCTGCAACATCAGCTGGGGTGAAGATCTTAACAGTTGACAGTAGGATAGCTTTACGACTTGAAAGTAAACAAGTGTCTCTGTCCTTCCCCCGCTCGAGTGAGGGGTTTTCAACACCTGTATTGCTTGAGGCAAATTGTGGCGAAAAAATTGTGCTTCGTTCGCCATGGGGGTTGAGGATGAATGCATGGGAATTTCCGGTCGAGCTGTCCTTGTGTAGTAAAGAGTGGTGCCTTTGTGAGCACTGTCGGCAGCTGTTCTTAGATTTGCAATCTTGTACTCGGTGAGATAATCCAAAACAATTTAAGCACAAATTGTTTTTCCGCACTAGGTCATATCTTTGTTTGACATTTAGACGCTTGAATTCTTCACAATTATGCAGATTATGTGAATCACTGCACAATTTACAACTGTTCAATGGCAATGGCTTATTTACACTGCTTATAGATGTTTTTTAGGTTAATCTGGGTTCTATTTGTGAAGTGTATTGAATTTGAGAAGTCTCCAAAAAATGATGCCTCTTTTCTAAGAGTTGAACAAAATTGCTCCATTTTGGGAGGTCTGTAGAGGTTAAGGACATCTCAAATTGTTTTCGTGATTCTGCACCCACCTTTTGAAGAAATATGTTGAGGAGTAAAACGTCTGTAAAATCATTACATTGCAGATCCATTTGCCGGAGTGCACGCAGATGCTTATGAATCTTGTCCACAAGATTTCTCAGCTCATCTGCAGACTCATGAGTAATTTTCTGGATGTTTAACAGCTCTTGTATATGACTGTTCACAATTAGTCTCTTATTTTCGAACCTCTCAGTCAAGGCCTTCCACAGGGACTGGTAGGTATCATCTATTGTTTCTATTTCTTTGGCGCGGCCGATAAGTGATGATTTCAGGTAATACAGTTTTTGTGAATCTGAGAGGGAAGAGTTGCTATTGATGATGGAGTTAAATTGTTCTTTGAAGAGGAACCATTCTTCATATTTACCGTTAAATTTTGGAAGTGATATTTCGGGAAGCCGGATACTGATTGTTGAGTTAGGTGGTGCATCATTAAAGGAGCGGGAAATATTGTTGTTCAGCTGCTTGAACTTGCGCTTGAGGGCGACTTCTATTTTTTCTAATTCTTCTTCGAGATCAATGAAAATCTCTTCATTTTCGTCCAATTCCTCATCCTTCAGCACTGAATAGTAATCTAATTTCAGCTGCTCGAATTTGGTTTTTAGAGCTTGCACATGTTCAACTTTGCAACCGATTTCCGTCGAGTCCATTGCGTCGATATCACTTCCTATAGATGATAGCAGCCGCATGACTTGTCCTTTGAGACCTCCTCGTCTTCGGTTCAAAATGTTGAGGTCCGTCATCGTATTACGTAGAAAGTCTGCTAAGAAATCAAATGCGCTGATTCTCATCCGGCTCGACGGACCAAAAATGAAGCCGCCTGGCTTCAGGGGGAAAAACTAATTTCCCAGCAGTGGACTGTATATTTAGATTGTTGACTGCATTGATGAGTCGTGGTTAAAACAACAACAATTAAATTTATTTACAATTAGAGTATGAGCATAATATTAAAGTAAGACTAGGATACGCATGTATCCTTACAAGGGATTGGGAGCGAGAGCCCTATGGCTGCATCCGCTAGCTACAAAGTTGGAAGTGCATCTCCGAGGGGTGGTTTCCCACGCTCCTCTCACAATGGGGGCTTTAGGGTTGCTTGGCAAAGCCAAGACCCCAAGCGTTGCTCCTTATCGCTCGGGGACCCGCGCAGAGGCGTTAACATAGCTATTAGCAGAAAGCTTGGCTGTTGAAATAGGATGCAGATGATACTTCTTTGGTGCTTTCTCCTTCTCATACCCATCAAAAATGACAATAGCTTACCCATATTTGAATAAATTACTTCAGAATGGGCATAAGTCATTTTTTTTTTCAAAATTAAGTTAGCTGTGGTTTTGCGATATATGTATATAGAGAAATCAATTAGTGTAGCAGGGGAGTCAATCCTTGTACAACAAAGTATTCTATTTAGGGGTCACATTTTTCGTTTAGTACACATATTGGAAGTCCCAGACTTTGCACTTAACGCGAATGATGGAATAGTAATATGCAATGTGAAAATATATGGCAAGATCATAGAAGAATTAAGATTTTTTAGCGTAACGAAATAAAATCTATCTAAAATCCTTTGATCTATCATTATGGTAATGGTAGGTTCGTCAGTTAGGAGGGTTGTAGGGGGGAGGGGATTCGAAACCATGACCTGGGTAGACACAAGGCAGAAAAGTATCGGAATGAAATTCTCAGGGGTTTTATTAACATCACTCAAGGAACTACGAAAAAACTGTACGCTTTGAGTGAGATATACGCTGGTCAAAATAAGACTGCAGGAGACTTTTTCTAAAAATAACACACTGAAGAAATTTAACGAGATTGCTGATGACTTTCCTATGAGGGACATTCGTTTGTTCTTTGCGACCAGGAATTTGGGACAGTAAAACGAATGTGAAACAGATCTGACAGATTATTAATTACCATATGAAATCCAATCTCTTATAAATGAAATTCTGTTTTTTTTTTTTTTTTCATTGCTATCATCAAAACTTGTTCTATTGTTGGGTCACTTCAGGTTCTGGACCACCAAAATTCGTCAATGCATTGGATTTGTTGGGTAGCTTGATGTAACACATTTATCAAATTTTTTTATCGCATAATGTACTCAAAAATTTTGCATTTATATGTGCGCATATTTAGCATAATTCACATAACCATCTGCGTAAAAGAGAGGCAGCTTGGTGTTTGCCATCGAGAATCCCCTTCCACCTAAAGGGGAAAGAATTGCAGCATTTCTTGTCTCACTAGTGGCGATTTCGGTTTATCCCCCCTTAAGGTGATGGCAAAAGATTGGAAAAATTGGAGTAAATTAATTAAGAAGGACAAAGGAAACTTTAGTGAATTAGGACTTTTTTAAGGGCTTCACAGGGATTTAGTTTTTGATATCATTCCAGCACTCTAAACAGTTCAATAACTCCAGTTACAACTAAATTGTTTTACATTTCTTTATCTTATCATTGTGCTTGTGCTGCATTTTTACTTTTTTCTAAAAGTTAAAAATAAGTGAAATTTGTCCGTGAACTTCACTGCAATTGTTTATTTTAGAAAGCAAAGTACAGGGTCCCCCCCCCCTAAAGCGACGGCCCATCCCTCAAGCGTTACAAAGTATCCTTCAAGAATAAAAAGCCAAAGTAAATTAATAAAGAAGTTAAATTTTAAAGAAATACCCCATCAAAAAACTTTCTTAAAAATTCCAATGGCCCAATCTGCACCATGTCCCCCCCCCCCTCGCCTGGGCCCCTCGTTTATTAGCATTTTTGTTTTTTAGAGTTTATTATTTTTCTAGTATGGAGTGGTTCCTACGATTTTTTAGTAATTTTTTAAGTAATAGAAATCTTTATTAAAAAACAGAATTTTTTTCGTCCCTGCTTCCTTCCCCCAAACCCGAGGCACAAAATTCAGGAACTTTTTACCCCTTCTTGTTGGAAGGGTAAGAAGTAATTTGCAACAGATTCAAGCTTTTTTTTTATGTTCGGGTTTTGCATTTTTTTCGCTTAGTTTTACTGTACTATTGGGGGGGGGGGGGGAGGAGTGCAAACAGAGACAGCTTGTTTTTTATCTCTAAGGTTGTTTAATTAATAGAGTAAAAGTTGAATAGTTTTAACTTTGAGGATAAGTAAAGCACAGATAATCAGTGCATCAATAATTCTGCACTTTCATAACAATCTGCTGATAAGGTGCAGAAATAAGTTTTCTCGGTAAAAAGGCGGAAGCAGGGTTTGAATTAGGATTCAATATCTAGGGGGGATGTTCGCCTTTACTTCAGATTCCAGGGGGGATTTTTTGAGAGAGAATTTTTATAAGTACTGAAAATTTTTTTAGAATTTTTTAATAATTCTTTTTTATTTTATTTTTCTATTAATTCATTTTGTGCTTCATAACAGAGTAATCATGTTAAATAGTAACGCTTTTTCTAAAATACAGTAAAAAATCGGTTCTTTATAAAACATACGGTAATATATAGTTAAGAAATGGTTTGAAACAATTTAAGGGGCGGTAACACAAGTCTGAAATAATTGGGTATGCTTATAAAAAATTTCAAAACATACGTTGTTCCACAACGCGGAATTCCGACCTGCGCGGGGGGTCTTGGAACGCATTCCTCGCGTAAGTTGGGATCCTACTGTATTCCTGAGATTAGATGTCTTACTGTTGCTCTGAGACGATGATAGATATGTGTGTGAGGAAAAGATACTTATGGGCTAGCAAGTTGTTTACTACAGTCAAAAGAAGGGTCACATTGCAAAAAAGTTGGGAACCATTGCTCTAAGCAATCTATTAAGGACTATCAGTATCAAACAACAGAGTTGTCTTCAGGGCCTCATCCAACCGATTGAACCATGTGATATAGTACATAAAGGGGGACCCTTAGGAATGTAGAGTATTCTAAGCCAGTGGAACCTAACCTATGGCCCGCAGGCGATATGTTCTCCACAGACAGGGCTCAATCTAGGTATTGGGGGGCCTAAGGCCAAATACTTTTTTTAGAGGCCCCTCTCTAGTCAAACTTTGCAATTTTAGTCATTGGCTAAAACAATTTCATCCATTTTCAGACTAAAAAGTAGGAACCTAGAGCTAGACCACAGTTTAGTTGTCCTGTTAGGAATTAGGGCCTGTTTGTCAGGTGAGCCCATGTAGTCGGTGATTTTTTTTTCAATGTTAAGAATCAAAAGGCACTTTCTATAACTTTCCAAAACAACTGTCAAAGTCTTAGACCAGTGGCACAGTCAGAAAAATTTGTAGCAAGGCTTTTTCAAAAGCAAAAATTTGTTGCTTTCTTCCTCATTTAGTTATAAATATGAAAATATTCAAAATATACTAAATCAGGGTTTCTAGGGATTAGTAATTATTCATTTAAATTACTTGCTTAAAAAAAAATTCATTATTTGTATTGATATCACTGTGACGAAGAAAAGTGGAGGAAAAGCACAATACATTTTATCATTAGTTTTATATTCATTTTTGTTTTCTTTTTGCAAGATCATTTAAAACCTCCCCCTCAATTATATCAATGAATTTATGAGTGTCAAATGCTAGGCTTACATCTTGAGATGAAAATTGGGAGAGAGCCTTAGAAAATCCGATATGTGGTAGGCTTTTTCTCTCTAGTTTTCCCTAAATGGGATTTATCCAGAGCTGAGGGACCGGACCATAATACCTAGTTGCACTTCATTGAGATCATTTTAGCTTTCTTATACCGTAGGGAAGCTTAAAAATATTAATTGTATTTTTAAGACGTGGAAAGAAATTTGTGACTGCTTTAAACGATTATTGAAAGCAGTAAAATATGTTTTTAAAACCAATCCCGCTTGGAAAAGATCAAATATTGGTTATTTTTTTTAATTGATTTGCAGGAGAAATTAATGTGTGTGAGTTCTGGGAGGGTTCTTAACCTCAAAATCTCTCTTGTGGTTGCGCCACCGTCTAAGACAATCCTGTGGAGTCTTTGTCAATCAACTGGCTTCTCCACTTTACTCCACTTTTTACCAACTTTTTCTTTCCTGCATCCCGGTTTCCTAGTCACATACGATTTGTCAAAATGTTACAAATCAGCCGCTAAATATTCAAAAATTGCTTTCAAGAAAACGGTTACAAAAACTTATTGTTTAAAATAACTACCAAGTGATGATAACAGCAATTCTTGATTTTTAATTTTCTGCCGTTCTCCATGTTATCCAAAAAAAAAACTTTTAATTTTATATGTTTTCTGGCCAGCAAAATTTAATGAATTTTTGAATAAGAGATGCGGCCCGCCCCATCGCTCAAAGCAATCTTTTTCACAATAGTAAGATATTTAAATAAAAATAATTTTTACCTATTGCAAAAAAAGGTACATTTTACATTTCATGAAACATAAAAGGCTGTTTTTTTTTGTATAAAGTTGCATTATATTTCACCACAGCGCCAAATAAGCTACATCAGTCAAATGACAGGTGACAAGATGACAAACAAATGGACACTTTTTTTTTATATTGGCGGGAAAAAATTATGCCATTGCCAAATGAATGATTCAAAATATTACCTGGCTTCTCGCATTAAAAAATAATTTGCTTTCAAACTACTTTAATTTCACATAAAAAATTTGTCATAATTTTTCTCAGTTTCATCTGCAAGTCATAAGTTTGAATTTCTTCAATTTTTTAAAAATGCTTTTGCATGATGTATTTTTGGTATTGTAGAAAGAAATTGAGATTTTAATACGTTTTTTTTCGTTACAAAGTTAAATAGCAATTTGTTTCTGATGAGATATATTTTGTTTCAAAACTATTAAAAAATCGATTAATCATCCAAAATTACTTCCGGTACATCGCACATATTTTCAGATTGATGCGATCATGGAAGCGATGCTATGGCTAATAAAAATGTATTTCTGTACTGTAACTTAAACAAAAATGCATGTTTGTTAAAGTAAACGATTTTCATATCTATTTTCTGTAGAATGTAGCATTTCTTTTTTGTTCACTATCATCTGTTACATTTCCAACGGTTAAACATGTCTGCGTTACCGATTGTTTTGAAATGCATTTTGTTTATTGCTTTAATGTCTCATTCAGGTAAGTCTTCAAAATCTTATTGACTCAAATTTAAGTATTCTGTTTATCTTTTCACTCATTAAGTGTAGGGTATCATTCTTGTGTAAAGACCAGGCCCGTCATTTTAAATTTTTGTCGGAGTGCAAAGGGTGTTTACTCAATGCTTATTACATCGAAAATCGACGACAACCATGCCCACATTTTGTGTTAATATGCGTTGGTTTTGTCAAAATCAAGTGGGCAATGCACCCTCCTGACCCTCCTAAATGCAGCTCCTGGTGATGACATGTCTAGAGCAGTGTATGCTATAGTTGATGTATGTTTATCGCAATTTAAGAGTATTGCTTGTTTAAGTCACGCTAATGTTAACTAACATGGATCCATTGTTAGATTTCTCTCTAAATGGCTTTGTTCTGCTGTGATTTTTAACAATTTTTGATCCTTGACTGTACTTTATTTTCTACTTTCACCCTTTATCTTTCTATGTTAATCTTTAGATCTACTGTTGCAATTATGTAGCCCCCCCCCCCCTTTTTTGCCCGTACTTTTCCAGAATGCATTTATTATTTTTGATAATATAAATTATCTATTGCTATAGCAAAATGAACTGGTATGTTGTGGCCATTATGAAACTTTGTTCTATATCTTTCTTATAATTCTAATCCCTCCTCATGCTTGATGAGGAAGCAATATTCCCAACAAAAACAAAATTACACATGCAAAAAACTTGACGACGATCCCAATGTCTGAATTATCGCAAAATCAAAGCAAAGAGCGAAAATTGAAAGTTATTTTAAAAGCCTTGCATGAATTAATTACAAATATTTTATTTGTTAACAAACATAAGATGGCCACAGTTAAAAATTTTAAATCATTGAAGATAATATTCCCGATCATTTCCATTCAATTAAAATCACAAGAAATACGCAGACGACCGTCTATTACGATTTATCTTTCTTATTGTTGCATTAATAAAGCTATTTTCATTCACAAAGAAAGAAAACTAGCACCTCTTAGAGCAATTAGCGCCAAAAATAAACCAACACCTGTTTACATATGGATTCACATTTATTCCAAATTTCATACAGAACGTAGCATTACTTCTTGAGATATGGCACTCACAATGGAAAAAAAAGAACGTTCGATTGTACCACCCCCTTTTCAGCTGTTGACACCAAAGTAGAATCAGCTCTTATACCCTCTAAGGGCTACTTGCCGATAAATTTTTGTTTGATTCCGTTTATTTTTTCTTGAGATACAGCAATCACAATTGACGTCAAAAAAACGTTCTATAGCTCAAACGGGGTTTGAGCTATTGACACCAAAATTGAATCGGCACCTGTACCTGTTATGGGTAACATATAGACCAAATTTTGTTTGATTCCGCCAGTTACTTCCTTTGGAATAGGAGGCAAGCATAACTCAAAAAACGTCCATTGCTTTACCCCCCTTGGATGAATTTGCGCCAAAAACCAATGGGCACAAGTTCACATAGGGGCACATATGTGTACCAAATTTCGTTCCATTTCATGCGATAGTTTTTGCTGTAGAGCAGCCACAAAAAACTGGTGTCACGCTCACACAGACAGACATTTTCCAAAAATGGTCGAAATGGACTCAGCACACCTCAAAACGCTTGAATTTGAAATTTGAAAATTTGAGCGAATCCAATACTTTCTTCTATATATTGGATATAGAAAAAGTAAAAATTTGAAGTAACATACTTATTCGGTAACATTCTATAACTTCAACTTCTAAATCGCTTTAAGCAATTTGTCTATTGTCACCTAGCTTGCAAGTAAACAAGTCGTCTAACCAAAAGCATCTTTATTAGAATAGTACCTTTTTGTCTTTTGCTGATTTAGTATGTTGTTTGTCTTGCTGCTTAGGCCTTATTAGTAATCTGAAGAGTCATGTAAGCTGTCTTCCGTGTTTGCTAATAGTGACTGGGACTTGTTAAAGATCCACCAAATTTACTTTTCTGCACCAAATTGAACAAACTCGATCCCAAAAGTAGTTTTATTTTTGACTGTACAAATCCAAATAATGGAAATATTCTTTTAGTTCATCTTTGTAACGAATTTGTAGTAAAAATTGCTATTTATTGATTCTTCCAATATTCAAATAGGGAGATTTTTTTATTAGTTAAAGAACTTTTTTGATTTTTGATTCTAATGTTCTCTTCTTATATTAACAGCAATAAGCAGTTCTTCATTGTACTCTTGTTGTGTAAATGCTTAACCCTCTACTGCCCATAGTCAGTCCAAGGTCACATCAAATTTCATCAGTGTATTTCCCTATAGGAGGTGTTATTCTTTTGCTGATCCACGACTTGAATAGTGCAATATTTTGGGTCAAATTGACAAACCCGAATATACTTTAGTTTACAGGAGTGTTACACATAACTTTAATTTGTTTTTCACTTAAATATGCTTACGAAAAAGTATCAGTAAAATTTAGTTTTCATGTTTTGGATATCTTTTAAAATTTCAATTGTTAATGTTGAATAAAATAACGGTAAACTTAAAACCAAACCGAGTGGCACAAAAGTACGTGAAGGCGAAAACCTACCGTGCCATTGCAGTCTTCCTGACCTAGGGCTCTGGTGTGCTAGGCAGGTGGTGAGCCAAATGCAGAACCCCAGGGTTTAGTTCCGAAGCATGCTTGGTATTCATTTTGTCGATCTTCCTTCCTTCCTCAGTGGCACGACAGCCCTGGGTGAGCCCTGGCCTTCTCAACAATTTTCTTCCACACCTCTCTTTTTGGCCATGGTTTGCCAATTTTTCACTATTATGGTAGAAAAATGGTTCAATCTTTTTAACTAAAATGATTGAATAACCCCCCCCCCCCCCTCCCTCTCTCTTCCCTTTCCTTTAAAGCAAAAAAAAAGGAACTAAAAAACACATATCTAAAACAAATACAAAATCCTGTCCCCCGTAGTAAAAGAAAGTAGCAATTTGCATAATATGATCATTCTGCTCCTCTTAGATTTTTTTTTAAAAGTAAAATCCACATTGTAAATGCAAAAGGAAGATCCTGCTCCCCCATGAAAAAAAGAATTTAAATTCAATATGCAACGCAGTTTATTTTAAACCAGAAGTGATAAAACTATTTATTTTGATTTTAGAATTGTCCACTCCAGAATAGCTCGCAGGTAGCAGAATTTTTCGATACTTACTTGACACTTATCGTCATACATTTTGGACAATTCACACAATATCTTTATAAATTATAGCCTATGTGTTATTCTGATGTATATTAGCTGTATAATTGTAAAGTTTCATTAAAATCCACTTAGTAATTTTTACGTGAAAGAGTAACAAACACCCATACAATACAAACTTTCTCGTTTGTAATAGTAGTAAGGTATAGAGCTCAATATTATATTCTGTTATTTTGTAATATTGTGTCTTGTGGTTTTTTTTTTTTTCCCCAAAGCTACTACAAAGTTTTAAGTTTAAATTAAATTTACAATCAAAGATTTCTTTAAAGTTTTTAATGTACAGTTAATTCATCGCACGCAGTTGTAACATTGTAATTTAATTCGTTTTAAATGCATCTTTCTGACTTATCTAAAAAAAATTTCTATACATCCTTGCATTTTGCCATAAAAAGGCCTGGAAAATTATTGAAAGTTCTTAATTTTTACTTTATAAATAGTGTACGATACAACGTGTGATGTTGAAAGAAATATTTTAGCATTCTAAAATATTGAGCCACTTTAATTTCAGATTCT
The DNA here is from genome assembly GCF_026930045.1 of Uloborus diversus. NCBI lineage: Eukaryota > Metazoa > Arthropoda > Arachnida > Araneae > Uloboridae > Uloborus > Uloborus diversus. Next base: position 106,429,660 of record NC_072739.1, on the reverse strand, counting down.
GCCCCAAAAATGGATGAAGATAGTCAACTCGATTCTGCTGCTGAATCTGCTTCAGATAAAAACATAAAAATCTTTCATTTTACCAGCAATTATTTCCCAGAAATCCTGAAGTCTCCATCTAAGGACATGTCACTTTCTTCCACCATGGTTGATAAATTGATCCCAGATCATAACAAAGTTATTTTTGTAAGTATGTTTTGGATATTTTAATGATTGAATAGAAGAAACTACATAAATGAAGTAACTATTGTGCTTTGCTTCTGATTATATGCAGACAATATATCCAGCATCTTTCAACTTTCACCAGCAAACACCAGGCTTTTGTTTAACACTAGCACATTGCTCCCGTAAAAAAAAAATAAAAAATTTTAAAAAAAATGTTGCTGCTTACTTTCAGAAAATCTTTTAAAAGAATTTTAGCATTGTTCAAAAAAATATATATATACAGGGGTCTGGCCAGAGGATATTTGGGTCCGTTAATGGACCCTTCACAAAAATCCGATCAACCAAAACGGACCTTTCACAAAATCCCGATCAAACAAAACGGACTCTTCACAAAATTCTGATGAACAAGATCTGATCTGTCACAAATTGTTTATTGAAAGAGCAAATCTGAAAGCAAAATAACGGTGCATATTTCTGTGTATAAACCGATAATTTTTGGAACCTTTTTGAAAGTCAAATTAGAGGAATTAACTAATACAAAATCGGCTAATTTTGAAGAAAAAAAAAATCGGCACTCTTGCAATGCTCCTGCAAGCGATAAATAATTGCTACTGCCAAATAAATATAATGGTTGTTTGTTTTATCACAGCTAATTAGCGGCAGTGTTGTAAACTTTTCTGAAAAGGCATTGGTAAGCACTTTTCTCCGCTCATGATTTAATAAACAATAATAATATATATCTGCGAAATAAACTTAGAACTGCAAAGGAATAGTAAGGATGAGGAAAAAATATGATCGCTTCAGATAGGGTTACCAACTTCAAAATTATCACCACTTAGCGTCTGGCGTTGAACCTTTATAATGACTTGATTAGGAAATATTCTCATCATTTTGCCAGCTTGTCAATATTTGCGTTTTTACGGTGTAGTGCGATGTTCAATTGTTATTTTGTGAGAAAATTATATGGGTTTTGATTTTTCGATGCTAACAAGGATGATTAACTTTAAGTAAACTCTTTTAATTACCGTTTTTTTTTCTTTAGATGTCTACATTTTAAAAAATGCAATCTTTTAACATCCGATATGAGAATCATATTTTGTTCTTTTTTCAAGCTAACTTCGCTTTATTAGCATTCAAATAAATGAAAAGTCTCTTTATTTCTGTTAGAACTCTCATTTCAAGTTTTTAAAGCAAAATTCCATTTTCTGTTATGAGTCAAAAATTAAAATGCTGAATAGATGGTTTATTTTATTTTATTTTTTTGTCAACTGTGTCCACAGATATTAATGATATGTTTATCATAGGACTCTAAAATGCAATTTTAACATAATTTTATCAAAAACATTTCTTTTACATTGCCTTCACTTTGAGAATTGCGATCTCTTTGCATCCGCTATGGGAATCCGATTTTACGAAATTTTGATGATTATTACGCTTTGTTAAGAGGTAAACAATTGAAATATCTTTTTATTTTTGTTAAAATCACAGAATTTATAAGTTTTAAACAAAATTCTTTGCTTTTTAAGAATGTCTTGGGTCAAAAAGTTGAATGCTGAACCCAATTCTGAATTTTATTTTATTTATTCATATTTTTGTTACAATTATTTTAAGTACTGTACAGAAATATATCTAGTATAATTTAACATAATGAATGTAGAATGGTAGATAAATATTGATACTTGAAGCAGCGATGCCTCCCCCCCCCCCCCCCCCCCCCCCCCCCCCCCCCCCCCCCCCCCCCCCCCCCGCCAAATATCAGAAAAAAATCCAGAATGATTTTATCGACGTAGAAGAGGAAAACACTCAACTTTAAGTTTAATTGATGCCGTTTGTGCCATCTCTAAATTCTAAAATTTTGTTTTGACAAAAAAAATTTTTTTTTTTTCGAAATTTTTTGATTTTTCACAAAATTAATTCATTTTTCACAAAATTATTTGATTTTTCACAAAAAACGGACCCTGTGAAAAATCCTGGACAGACCCCTGATATATATTTTACTTTGTCAAAAAACTTCAGGGAAAAACACTACCACCACAGCATTTCTCTACATCAGTCTCTAAAAACCTTCCTTAGAAAAACAATAACCACAAAAAACTTTTATCTAAATGAAGAAAACAGTTCCTAAGAAAGTGCAAAAGTCTCTCGAAATTCCCACTAGAAGAAGGACTAGTCCTTAAAAATCCCCTTTAGAATGAGTGTAACAATCTCTAAAGAATTATCGTTAAGACAAAAGCAATAGTTCCTAAAATTCCCAATTAGAATAAAAGAAATAAGTCTTTAGATCAGGGTCGAACTTTTTATACTTTTGCTCTTGTTTTTCAGTAAAAAATTGTTAAATTGTTTTGCCCCCCCCCCCCCCTACATTTACACTTATGTCCATAAATTAAGGATAATGAAGTTCAGGCAAAAAAAGAGACAGAAGCAAAACAAATTTGACTTCTGTGCAAAGTCTACTTATTAAACAAAATGTAAAGAGCAAAAAAAGATGCTACATGTTTGACATAATTAATAAAAATTGCAATTTTTATTTCCTGGAACAAATTTTAAAAACGAACCTATTTACAAAACACAGTATAACATGGTTGGTATGACTGTTGATATGGAGAACGTCTACTGGACGATGCAATACAGGCCGTACAACGTCTAGGCACGCTGAGTATCAAATTATCAATGTGACACTACTCATCAAGCAATGCTCTTTGAAGTTCCTGTAGACATGTGGGAGGCGTTGACGGGCTGCTATTTGTCGGCCAAGCATGTCCCACACATGCTCTATTGGATTCAAGTCCGATTAGTATGCTGGCCAATCCATACCGGTGATATCCTCCGATTGAAGGCAATGGTCTACAATGGTTGCTCGGTGAGGATGGGCATTGTCATCTATAAACAGAAGTTAAGTACCCATGGCACCCCGAAACAAACACACATGTTGTACCAAAATGACATCCTGATAGATGTGGCCTGTCATCATTACACTCTGAACATGCAGGTCAGTTCTGGAACCACCTCAAACGAGCCATCCTGCACCACTGTAACAGTATCGTTCGATGGTGTTCTCTTGGTGGTGACGGGTACCTGGCGCTCTCCATAAGAAAGTCTGGCGAGAATCAGAATGCAAACTAAACCTAGACTCATCGGAAAACATCACACAAGACCACTGTTGCGATGTCCACAGTGCATCCTCTCTACTCCAGGCTAATCCCAGGAGACAGTGAGTTGAGGTAAGAGGAAAACATCTGACGGGTCTATACGAGCATGTAGAACAATGTGCCCTAAGCCTCTGTACACGGTCTGCCTTGAAACTGTATGTAGCAGTAGCTGAAAAGAGCTGACAAGACAGATCTGATTCTGTGCACCGTCTGTTTCTTTTGTGAATAGAAGCAAAGTTTGGTTTTTTGGCAATAACCAGGGCTGGATTTAGGGGAAGGCAGGCGGGGCTACTGCCCCGGGCCCTCCACAATAAAGGGGCCCCCACAATAAAATTTTTACAAAATACTAACTTTCATGTATCAGCAAATTTTACGTTTTTTCTCCCCTATAAATAATAATAATAATAATATAAGAAAATAAATAGCATAAACTTCAGGAAAATATCGGATATATACATATATGTCAAAATGTTCGGATATATACCAAAGTATCGGATATTTTCGAAAATATGATGATCTTTTCGAACCCTGATTAGGGACCTCCACTCCTTCGTTGCCCCGGGGCCTCCACACTTCCGAATCCGGCCCTGGCAGTAACTGCCGAATACCGGTCCTTATTCGGCATTGTAACTCGGGGGCAACCTGCGCTGTAACGTCTACTCACATTACCATCGGTCTTGGAATCGTTGCCAAAGCCTGGAGTGACACTCAGGGGAATTCCAAGTTTCTCAGATACTTCCATCTGAGTACGTCCACATTCCAGTCGTCCGATAATTCTACCACATAAAAAATCATCCAGATTCTTCATTTGTACCATAACTATGCGGTTATTGCACTGAAAGGCTTTAAAAAAAAAAAAAAAATTGAAAAGCTCACTTAAATTGCTTGTGAACAATTTTACATCTTTGCCACCATTCCTTATATACCTCTCTCTTACACTCTCATCATTGTGACATACTATCCGCGCCACCTGGTGGTTTCCTGTAATTTGCATATTCTTCAAGATGTGTATGATAATTCTACAGGTGAAATTTTCATTTTAGAGTTCAATTTCTGTGTGATTCTGAATTATCCTTCATTTATGGACATGAGTGTATAGTATAATCTGATTTCATGAATGCTATCTTTGTGTTATAATTTGTTTAATGGGTTAGGAAAACATGCTATATTTTGTATGAAGTAGTATTTATGCATTAAAACCAGAGTTTGTGATTTTTTTTTTCCAAGTAAAAGACAGATTTTTAAAATATAAATCAGATTGTTTAAAATTTTCACACAATAGTTTAAAAATTCTATTTCATGGCAGTAGCTATTTTTAATAATAGGTATAAGTCAACCAGTTTTCTGCAATGCATGATTCAAATTAAATTAAATGTTTAAGATACTTGGAATAATAATAATACAAACTACTTTTAACAGCAACAGTCATGTCCCCTTTTTTCTGAGTTTTCAATAAGAATTTTCTCTTTTTTACAAAATGAAAATAGTCACACATGAAGAAGTTTCACATCGACAATTATTCCTAAAATTTGGCAGTTTTCTATGTTTGTTTATCAGCTTAGGTTGATAAAAGTTCTGAAATTGATTCAATTTAGAAAGAAGGCACTTGTTAAAACTTGATAATAAAGTAATCTAAACTAATGAACCCATTCAGCTTACTCTAAAAAATTGGGATAAGTTCCATAAATAGTCAATAAAATTTTAAGATTTAAAAATATGTTGTAATGTTTAGATCAGATGTAATTTTTTTTTGCTTTGCTGAAAGATAAGGTTTTCATCATCATGTACGTTTTTAGTGTAAAAAAATTATGTTGAACAAATACTTTTCTTAACTATAGTAGTCATGGTGTAAAAGAAGAACTGCATATTTTTATTTTGTCCTGAACTGTAATTTTGGAGTAAAAACAGTATTGCAAGAGTTTAAAAATCTGTTACATACACAGAAAGAGGGGTCTATTTAAGTTTTGCCAATTGAAGTTAGGATTGTATAATGCAGTGTAGTTAAATTTAGAGTAGCAGAATTAATTTATAAAAATAAAATTAACAACAATTTAATTTCAGTAGATTTTAATTTTTAAACGTGATTTTGAATGTAAATAAGAAGTTGAAGTTTTTTATCATATGTGTTTCAATGAAGAATTATTTTAAAATGTTCTGATGATACTAATTTCTCAAATTTTTAAAAAATATTTTTTTTTCTTTTAATATTCAATATTATGTATTTCTTTCAGTTAATTCAATTAAGAGAGCCCTTAACTAACATTGAAGTAATTCGTAATCTATGTAGAGCTGTGGCAGATGAACTAAATTTGGAATTGGACAGCATTAAAGTATCTAAATATGATGTAAGAAAAAGTTATTTAAAATTATATCTTTTTGTATCTGAGCTTTCTAGTTGTTACTACTTTATAGGCCAGGAATTAAGCTATCACAAGTTCTTGGTTAAGATATATAAATTTCTCTAAATGGCTTCAATTAACAGCAGTTCAATTAAAAATTACATTAAAATACGGCAGTATTTATTTCTTTAGTTTTCAGTAGCGAATAAAGTTGGGGAAAATATCAGTTTTTGAGTATCCTTCTTAAGTTTTGATCAAGAAAATATTTCAGAAATCTTGCCATGTACAGTGGCGATGTCTACGTTTGAATTTTGAATTAGGCCAATGTCACCAAGCTTAGTCCCCTCCCCCTCTTCCTTTTTTTATTATAGTTATTTGCTTAAATGCCCGAATTTTTAATTTTCTGATGTGGAGCATAGAGAATTAAAACTGCCACCCTCCCTATGTTTCATTAAGGTTATATATTACAGGATTACCACACCACAAGGAATTCAGAAATCAAAAAATAAATAAATAAAAAGGGATAATCTAGGGAATTTTTTAAGTTATTTCTTTGATTAAAACAAGAAGAAAACATTTATCATAAAAACATAAATCATTTTTATTTGAGATATATCTTAAATTTTACGCAAATTTAATTTAGAGAGCATGAGATTTTTCGTCTTCAATATTTATCATACTGCTTAACTTTTTCATTTTTTGTCCAATAAGCTCCAAGCAGTGGTCGGAAGTAGTGCACTCCAAGTAGCTACATTTTTTAGTAGTTTGTAGTGTACGGCCCTCCCTACTTTTTAAGAAAAGTAGAGGAATGAGTAGTGCAATCTAAAAAAATAAGTAGTTTGTAGCGGTTTCTGAAAACTGCTTTTCAATATAGTAGAAAGAGAAAAAAAGTAACATGGTTTAAACAAATCTGACCGATGCAAATCTTACGCGAGTACATCAGCAGATGCAATGAGAAATAAGACTCATTAAAATGCAAGCTGACCTCAGACATAATTTTGACACCATACCCTCAAATCTGTTTGACATGATTAGTTTGTTTGGCATTGTAATTTTCACATTCCGCCAATATTCGCATCTAATAGCGTGCAGTTTAAAAAGAAAAGATTACACGATAGTGCCAATTTAGTAGCATGTTTGTTTTCTGGCAGCCGAGAATGTCATCTGGATGGACATAGATTTCGATGGGAATATTGTTCCAATGTTCACCAAATATGCAAGCTACTGTAAATATTAAAGAACTACTTACAATAAATGTTATAGAAAAGTAGTAAAACAGAATTTTTTCCATTTCATGCTAACTTTGCCAGTTAAGCAAAAAGCTTTCGGTATGAATGTCATGTGCATATAATTTAAAATCGCATATCAACGTTAAACATTTGTAGTTTTATTTCATATTCCAGATAGCTTATTTGTTAATATTTAATAATGAATAAAAGTACTGTTTGGGATATTTTTCATGTTTCTTTATTTTTACTTTTTTAGTGATTGAGTGCCCCAAAGCAGAATACTACTAAATTTGCTATGTACGTCACAGAACTTCAAATGTGAGAGGGTAACTCAGACAAATTTTCTGCAGAAAATCTACAGATTTCTGTGAAGTTTCTACAGAAAATCTGCAGTTCCTGTAAATTTTCTGTATATGTCTTTCTAACTCAAGATAGAACTTTGCACAAATTCTGCAAATTTCTTTAAATTAGAAGAAAATCTAAAATTCTCGGAAATTATGATAATTCGGCGGAAAGCTCACAAAAAATGTTGAATTCGTTCAGTCATCTGCAGGAACTTTAGATTTACATTGAACTTAAAGAAAGTTGCAGAATTTGTGCAAAATTCTGTCTTAAGTTGGAAGATATTTGCAGAAATTCGGCAGTTTCTGCAGAAATTTCATATTCTAAATCTGAAAAGATTGATTTTTCGAAGTTTTAAAAACTGAAAACAGAAAAGAAAAACCTCCTGTATGAAACTATTTTAATTTAGGCTCCCGATTTGTGGAAAATGTCACGTTGGTTGTTTGTGTGTACAATGCTTGAAATACTACAGAACAATTTTGGTCAAATGATTTTACGTTGCAGAACATCGTCAAGTATTCTGCTTTGGGGATTGAGTGTTGATCCATCAACATAATAAAAGAAAATTGTTGACTATTAATAAATTTTTGAGATTATTTGGTAGGATTGAAAAAACGTTAAGTTCTTCAACCACTTCTGAATACTCTGTGCAATTCTGAAAGTTTGTCAATTCTCAGCTCATTACTGCATAACAGCTTCGTTAAGGTTATGCTCTCATAGAGCTACCAGTCGACAGTGGTTAACTGGCGACTAACCAGTACTGTTCAAATAGTTACCAGTTTACTGGTTGTTTCAGAAGTCGTTCCAATAGTTTCACCTATAGATCCACTGGTCTACCCGTGGAATTTAAACTGGTTGATTGAACCATGTGATAATTTTGACCAATGCTAAATATTTTTTACCTGCATGTTATTCGTCTGCACAAGTTACTGCATTGTCAACCATAAGCATTCGATGGAGCATCGGTTGGTGAACAACCGATTAATAAACATTAATGTCATTAGCTGTCATGTGATCAACCAGTTGCGGTTGACCTGTAGTTCTATGCAAACGCAGCCTAAGTGACATTGTCCAAATAACAAGGAAATGCATGAACGGCAAATTCAATTTTTCTTTAACTGGTTGGACAAAAAACAAGTAGTAGAGATAAACCTGCCGAAGAATGACGAGGTTCCATTGTATATATTTTTACAAAAGGCTCACTGCACCATTGCTATTTGCAGCTTTTGATGTAGTTGAATTGTACAGGAAAAGGAGGCAGCATGAATCAAGTACATGAATAAGTTTTAGTAGTTTTAAACTTATTGATTTAAGAAGTTTGAAACACTATTTAGCACAATATTAAACCAGTAATTATTAAGTCACGCTGGGCCATCTTAAGGGATGTTTATGATATAAAAGCTTTTCATGTCATTTACCTGTGTAGCAGCTGTGGCGCAGGTACGGCCATTATTTATGTGATTGTTTTTGTTAATGATGCTACAAACATCATTACAAGAAAAAAACAATTTTCAGCTACCCTTCAAAGTGCTCAATTTTTTTTTAACAAGCTGCTAATTTTAATGAATTCTTTTATGTGAAATGATCCTTCAGAATGTGTTTGTGATTAATTGTATCAATGTTTACTTCAGAAATGTCTATATTCCTTTTTTTTTCTTCCAGCCTTTACGAGGTTTGGTCAAAATGTACTTCCTGTACACGGTTAAACGAGATAATAATACTGATGTCCTAGAGCTGAGACCTGCCACAGAGGTCTTAAAACGTTTAAACCAAAAGAGATTTCAAAAAGCAGGAACATCAATTCGAATTTTGGATGTAAAAAATGGAATAGTAAGTACTAAAATAACTGCCCTGGGGAGATAAACAGCCGTGTCTTCAAGTTCTTTGTTTTTAATTTCTTTTGCATTTTCATCATATTTTACTTTTGGTTTCCTCTGAAAATAAGAAGAAAAACTTCATACACCAACAATTTACTAGCCTTTGTGGGAAATCAAAAATGCATTTCTTCAACTATCTTCAAAACTGATTTGTGTAGATCTTGTAGTTTACCTGCCCAGGGAAAAGCATATGGTCAGAGCAACAGTAAGACATCTAATCCCAGGAATAACATTAAGATATCCTACTGTTGCTCTGAGGCGATGATATAACTGTATTAAGCACTTTTTGAATGTGTTATTTCAAAAATATCTTAATCCATGTAATATTTTAAAAGGGGGAAAAAAGCTTCTACAGTGAAACTCCGCTTCAACAAACTCAGAGGTGTTTGGGATACAAAAATTTTGGGTAGCTATATCCAAAAATTTTGGACTGACAATACGGTCTAAAGCTGAAAAATTATTTTAAAAAAAAACTTTAATTTTTTTTTTTTTTTTCAATGATCAATTATTCTTTTTTTGCATATTTGAAGAATTTTTACAGAGGGTGGGAGGGGAAAGCTTTCTCATAGTTTCTAAAAATTTCACAGTGTTTTCAGAAAATTTTGCTATGGACCACTATTACTTCTGAAGGAATCCTTAGCCCACTAGCTCAAAAAATTGCAAAAACCAATGGTTCGCTACATTTGATTTTTCAAAAAAAAGGTCCGTTCTTGTTGCTAAGATATTTCAATAATGGATGTCTTTATTACACAAATCTTTTATTAGCGGTCAGGATAAGAAAAGTAAAAAATTAGTATTAAGTGTTGTACTCTGTACTTAACAAGCTGTTAAAATGTATTCTTTTATTTATCCGTAATATGAGAAGAAAGATGCAGTTTTCTGGTTACAAACTTTTGCATTTTATGTACATTTTGTTCATTCTTTTGGCAACTATTGTAAACAAATCTGCAACTTCTTTATCTAGTTTTTGCCATGAATGATTTGCTCAAAACACTAACAGCTATCTTAGAATGAGTGGCTACAGTGAATTTAGAAAGGAAAAATGTCTTGAATATTGGGAACAAGCTTTTGCTGCTTTCTAATTTTTAAATAAATTTAACTAATTTCAAAAATCTTTAGATTGCTATAGCCAATTCTTCAGCTTTTAGAGACCGTTACAAGTGTATGAAAATACATTAATGGTATAGAGCTTCAACTGGGATGATTTAAAAGGTTCGCTACTACCAGGGAATCGTTACATCTCGGTTTCGCTATAGCAAGGTGTGACTGCAGTCTGTTTTTTAATATTTCTTAAAATGAATATTAAAATAATAGTTGAAACATTAACTGAAGAAAAGAATTAAAACTTTTCTTCAAATTATCTAAGAACTAAAAAATTGTTAGTTTCTAGTAGTTTTAAATATCACCAGTCTATTCTACTTTCTAGCTAAAAAGGGGCAGATTGTGTAAATTATGTTATTAATCAAGAATCATTTATTTTTAAAATTATTTTTTCTTAATGTTAGAACCCTTTCAAATAATTTTCTTAGTCAAACAACTGGTTTAATTTTATTATTGCAAAATTGACTTTGTTGAGAACTGTATCACAAGTATTATTTTCTATATGCCAAAATTACCGTATTCTCGGAAATAAGCGCCACATCGTAATATATATTCTCATAAAAAAAAGAATTTTACTGTATGTGCCGCACCTTCCAAAGGGTGCCCAACATTTAACAACTTAAAAGCACAATCAGTAGTAAAGAAAACTGAATTAAATGTAAATAAAAAAATTTTTTTATTTCTTGTTAGAATTTTTAATTAACAATAATAAAATATTTTTAAAAATCCCCATTTTGCTCTTCTTGCCTTCAGCATCCCTCAATTGACTATTACTTTCTATGGTTAATTTATCTGATTTCCAATCACTTAGAAGTCATTTCAAAAGCAACTCTGTAAAAAAATTTCGTAAAAATGTACGAAGTATGAAATGTTTCGTAGAATGCACGCAAGACAGCAAAAGATGCAACACGATGATGTTGGTGAATAATAAAATTAGAATTAGGAGACAAGTTTCCAATTAGGTTGCTTCAGCGAGCAATCCACTTTTGTGGGGGGGAGGGGTAAATTCCCATTACAAAACTATACATCCATCCCCCTTCATTTCTAGTACTTTTGCTGCCTCCTCTCCCTGACCTCTTCGCTCCATCACGATAAGGCTCGCTCGCCCAGGTGGATCAGCGTTTCTCTCCATCAGTGAAACACGTGCAATCGCTGACTCCCCCCCTCCCCCCTCTTTGCTTTACTTTTCGCTCAAGGTCGAAGAATTTCCTGTCTCCTTCGCTCCTACGCGATATGGCTTGCTCACCCTCATGGATCAGCGTTTCTCTCTGTCATAAAATGTATTGAGACTCCTTGACGTTTAATACGTATTTTATTTTATTCGAATTCGGGAAACAGCTTTTGTGTTACAACGTTTATATCATCTTAAGTCGTTCTGACAATCTTTTTAAATCAAAGTCACGTTCAGTTACAATTCTATTAAAAGTAACATTTGATGAAATAATTAAATATGCAAGGCTAAACTATATTACACTCTCCTCAGTGAAACACGTGCAATCGCTGACTCACCTTCCCTCCCTCCTCTTCGCTTTCCTTGTCGCCCAAAGTCAAAGGATTTTGCAAACTGAAAAAAAAATTGTTATGTAATTAAAACTTACTTATCTGTTTCAAATCAGAGTATAAACCTTTCTATAAAAATCTTTTATTTAACATGAACACCACTTGCTTCTTGCAAGATAAAAGGCAACTGAATACATGGTGGAAATCAAAACCTGTTGCTGAAAACCAACAGTTGGAAATGCAGTTACATGTGTAGTTACATGTGTGCCAACACCTGATTGGTCCATTGATATTTAAATTAGCTTTTGGCTTTTAACCAATCACATGTTGACTACAGTTAAGATACTGAAAAATTAATTTAAGAAATACTTAATCTAATTTTATATTAATTTTAATAGGTAATTAAATATATATTTTATTTTATTTATTTATTTTACATGAAAGAATGCTCTACATATTCCCCCCATTCTTTCATGACTGAAAAATATAACTGCAAAATTCTCTTAATTTTTCTTTTGGCAAATTCTTTGTAAACATATCAGCAATATTTTCCTTTCCAGATATATTTAACAGTTCAAATTTTTCTTCAAGTAATAAATTCTTAACATAATGATAACGAATAGCGATATGCTTAGTTCGAATGTTTTCAACATAATTTCTACAATGAAATGTTGCTGCTAGGGAATCAGTAAGTAAAGTTGAAGTAGATACATTAATATTCAATTCATAACACTCCTTTAAAATATCATTTAACCATAACAGTTCTTTTACTGTTTCCGATATTGCTATATATTCTGATTGCATACTAGATAAAGCATTACACTTCTGTTTAACTGTTCTCCAAACAGTAGGTATACTTTTGAAAAACATAATGAAACCACTTACCGATTTTCTGTCATCCCTATCTGATGCCCAAGAAGCGTCAGAGTAAGCACATAAACTTTCTACACCTTTAGAGTTTAAATTTATGCTTAAATCTCTAGTTGAAAGAACATAATTAAAAACCTGACGTAACAATTTCCAATGTACCAATGTAGGATTTGAATTGAATTGTGATAAAAAATTAATTGCAAATAAAATATCTGGTCTTGATCTATTCGCTAAAAGCAATAATGAACCAACTAAATTTTTATAAGGAAACTCTCCTTCTACTCAGGATTCATTAGTCTGCCTTCACAACAATACCTTGAGGCATAGGCAAATTACATTTAACAAAATTAATGAAATTAAACTCTAGTTTTTATTAAAAAATGTAACTCCTTTGGTGTAAATAGCACCTATTATTTGCAAATTCAAATTCTAAACCAAGTACTTTCCTTAAAGGACTCAAATCTTTTGTATCAAATTTTGATTTAATTAAATTTAGAACTTGTTCCATATATTTGTTTTAGAAAAAATTACTAAATCATCTACATATATTAACATGATAGTACTCTTATTGTAAGTATATATGCAATTAATATCTCAAAATTTTACTAAACCCCATTTTGGTTAAAGATTTATCTAATTCGTTGAACCATTCTCTCCCAGCTTGGTGTAAACCATAAAGAGCTCTTTTTAATCTCATTACAAAGATTAAAAATTAGTAGGGAAACTGAAAAACAGTTTCCCTACTAATTTTAGGATCATCAAAACCCTGAGGAATTTCCATAAATATCTCTTTGAGATTTGCATACAAATATGCACATTTTATATCAACGTGTCTATGCACCCAACTTTTACGTACATCTAGTATTACCATAAATAAAATAATTAGTACATAACTAACAACTGGCGAAAAAGTCTGAATATAATCATTGCCAAAAGTCTGTCTATAGCCCTGCGCAACCAGTCTGGCACGGAATCTCTGTATTTGACCCATGGCATTTTTTTTTTTCAACTTATAGACTCAGCGGCACCCAAGTACTTTCTTATTAGATGGTTGTTTCACAATAGAAAACGCATCTCTTTGCTTTAGAGTCTCAATCTCCTCATTCATGGCCTTTCTCCATTCCTTGGCTTCTGGAACTGAAACAGCTTCTTCAAAGGATGAAGGTTCCATAATACATTGATTACAATTAGCATCTTCATCTTCTGAAATTTCATTTTCTTCATGCTTGAAATTAAATACATAAGGTTCAAGAATTATATTTTCTTTGTTGCAATACTTTTCTACCTCAGCAAGGCTTCGTAGACGAGGATTTCTACTTCCTGGAGGATAATAATATACATCCCACTTGCCTGCTGTTTTCCCTGACTGACGTTAGGAAAGTTCATGAGTACAGTTGATTTCACTACATCGAGTAGGAGTTTCATCTTCTTTTACCATCCTGGTTTCGTCAATACCATCTTCCTCTAGAAGTGGTACATTAACAAAATTTTTGTGAAGTAGGTTTTGAGCTTGATTTCTCTTGTATCCATTCACAAATTCATTCAATCTCACATATTTAGTCTCTTTTACAGTTCTTTCTTTGGAAAACCAGATACGATATCCTTTCGTGTTTTGAAAATATCCAACTAAGACACCCCTCTTGGCTTTTTCTTCTAATTTATCTCTATTATGCTTCTCAACATAAACATAAGCTAAACATCCAATAACCTTTTAAGTGATGAACGGAATATTTTCTTCCAAACCATATGGAATAAGGTATTTCATTATTAATACCACTATGAGAAAATCTATTCTTTAAGTAAATAAATGTGACAGCTAACTCTGCTCCTAAGACTTTTTGGTAATTCAGCTTCAAACATCAATGATCTAATTCCTTCTGCCATAGTGTGATTCAGTCTTTCTGCAATTCTGTTCATTTCCGGAGAATAAACATTTATTCTCTCCATAGCTATCCCTATACCATTCAAAAATTCTTGAAACTGTGTCGAGCAAAACTCCATTCCATTGTCTGTTCTAATTGCCTTTATTTTCTTGTTTTGAAAATTCTCAACTCTAATTTTAAATGATTTGAAACTTTCAAAACAGTCCGATTTCTTCTTTAAAGAAAAAACAAATGCATATCTGGAATAATCATCTATGATCGTCAATAAATAATTAGCTCCACCAAAAGAAGAACCTGAGTTACTACTCCAAAGATCCATATGAAGCAATTCTAATACATCCCTCGAAGCTCTATCTTTAAATACAGGAAAACTAGCTCGAGTCATTTTGGCTCGAATACAAGTGTCACATTGTTCAGTGTGTTACCTTCTAAATTTTCGAGACCATACACTTAACTCCTGTTTCTTCATGAGTTTCAAAGAGTTAAAATTTTGATGCCCAAATCGCTTGTGCCATGTCAAAATATTATTACTACTTAGTGGATTACTATTTTCAGCCACTACAGCATTCATACCAGTAGAAACATCTCTTGAACAAACACTGGTGTTTAAAATATATAAGTTATTCTTAAGGTAAGCCACTGCAAGTATTTTATTTTCTGGAGTGTAAACTTCACATTTACCCTTCCTGATTTTTATCCAATATTTGTGTAAGTCTATCTGACATCCAGATATTAAGTTTCTTTTGAGGGATGGTCCCCAAAACACTTTCTTCAATGTTAAATTTTTTTTCTCCCCATAACAGGTGAAGGTTAACCTAATTGTACCGTAACCATATACTTCTACTTTTTCACTAATAGAACCCACTATCATTCTTAAAGGTGTAAAATTTTCTAAAAGCGACTTGTCAGAGATAAAGTGGTGGGACGCTCCCGGGTCTATAACAAATTTTATATTGCTCCCAATCTCTGCATCACATGTGTTAACATGCATAAAAAGAGTCAGATTTGGGGATAGAATTCTTACTGACCAAGTCAACATTTTTCCGAGAATAACAATTTGGGGAAATATGACCCATTTTGCCACATTTAAAACATTTTCTATCTTCTTCCTGTCAAATGATTGTGGTTTGTTTCAATATTTAGGCCTAACACTTTCATCTGAGGTTCTTAAACCTTTAAGGTACTGAAAAATTAATTTAAGAAATACTTAATCTAATTTTATATTAATTTTAATAGGCAATTAAATATATATTTTATTTATTTATTTATTTTACATGAAAAAATACTCTACATATTCCCCCCATTCTTTCATGACTGAAAAATATAACTGCAAAATTCTCTTAATTTTTCTTTTGACAAATTCTTTGTAAACATATCAGCAACATTTTCCTTTCCAGATATATTTAACAGTTCAAATTTTTCTTCAAGTAATAAATTCTTAACATAATGATAACGAATATCGATATGCTTAGTTCGAATGTTTTCAACATAATTTCTACAATAAAATGTTGCTGCTTGGGAATCAGTAAAGTTGGAGTAGATACATTAATATTCAATTCATAACACTCCTTTAAAATATCATTTAACCATAATAGTTCTATTACTGTTTCCAATACTGCTGTATATTCTGATTGCATACTAGATAAAGCAATATACTTCTGTTTAACTGTTCTCCAAACAGTGGGTATACTTTTGAAAAATATAATGAAACCACTTACCGATTTTCTGTCATCCCTATCTGATGCCCAAGAAGCGTCAGAGTAAGCACATAAACTTTGTACTCTGTGCTTAACAAACTGTTAAAATGTATTCTTTTATTTATCCGTAATATGAGAAGAAAGATGCAGTTTTCTGGTTGCAAACTTTTGCATTTTATGCTACCGTGACATTAGGATTATTTTGAGTATGACATTCGCATTTTAATCTGTCGTATTCAGACAACAATGTTTTGAGCACTGTATCTGATTTAAAATCTGCATCGCTGAGTTGATATAGTTGCTGAACAACCATCCCATATTCTGAAGGAACCTACATCAACATCTGATAAGCGTATTCTGCTTCATCAACTAATTTCCCAGCTGAGTCTAATCTATCTTTTGCTTGCTTTAGTCTTCCGAGGTAGACTGCTATCGACTCAGGTGGTTGGTACTTAATCTGTAAAAATTCTGTTCTGAGGGTAGCAATCCTTGCCCTTGAAGTCGGCTTGTACGCATTTTTCAATGTTTCCCAAATGTCCTTAGGGTCTTTTATCCCAATAACTAATGTTTGCTGTTCTAATTCAATGCCCAATGCAATTGTAGATGTTGCCCTTTGCTTTCGTTTATTAAACTCTAAAAGAGATTTGTCATCAGCTTTGTCATCCAAACCTTTTTCGGTACTATCTATAAAACCAAATAAACCTTGATGACACAATAACATTTCCATATTGAATTTCCATTGCCTCCAATTATCAGCATTTAGTTTGGGGAATGATAATGTAGATGAATAAAGTTCATTAGTTGCCATACTTCAATAATATATTCTTAAGTTTCAACAAGGTAAGTATAAGTAAATGCATAAAAACTGCAATATCAAAGTAAGCCTCCAAAATCCTTAAGTTCAATTTTCAAAATGTCAAAGTCAATTTCTAAAATAACTAAGTTTACTTTTAAACACATTCAAGTTCAATTTCAAAGTTGAAGTTTAAATTCAAAAATATCTAAGTTCAAGTCCAAAATTTCAAAAAGTTTAAGTTCAGTTGAAGATGAGCCTGGGCCCATAACCTGTTATATAATTAAAGTTACTTATCTGTTTCAAATCAGAGTATAAACCTTTCTACAGTCAACCCTCGATAACTCAAACTTTGATAACTCGAAATTTTTGATATCTCGAATTTTTTTTATCTCCTTTCATACTTCCTACATTGTCAATGTTAAAATTACCTTGTTTAGTCAAAATTTCCAGTTTTAAGCCCTTGATAACTCGAAATGTTTTGCTATTTCACTAGGATTCCATTTCCTTTTCTCTTGTTCCAAAATGTGTGCAAACCTGTTTCTATTTTATTCTATGGCGTTCCGAATTTTCAACATTCCTCTCCTTTCGTCATTTCACCCTCTTCCGCTTCCCCCCCCCTTCTTCTGACTTTTCAAAGTCACACACCTACAGGAGAGGAGCTGTGAGATGCTGGCGGGAGGGGAGGGGGGATAGCTGCTTCTTGTTACAGTTCTGCTGGACCCTCATTCTGTTCTATCTTCACATCGCGTACAGTGGTAGAAAGGAATCATTTCAGATAACTTTCAAAACAGTCCATTTACGCATAGTTAGCTATGGCAACCAAACGAAAATTAAATACGCTTTCCATTCAGGGGATGAAAAGACTTGAATTTGAAGCAAACCAGCATCGATTCTTTTTTTAAATGATTCAATGTATCAGTAAGTGTTTTGTGAATAATATATGCATTTATTTTCAAAGAACCATGCATTTTTTGCATTTTATCCCCCACCCCCAGCTACCCAGGATTTTTGATAACTCAAATTTTTGTTAACTCGAATTTTTTCGATGCTCCCTTCAAATTCGAGATATCAAGGTTCGACTGTATAAAAATCTTTTCTTTAACATGAACACCACTTGCTTCTTGCAAAAAAAAGGCAATGTCTGTCAGGGTGGCGACAGATCAGGGAAAAGTCAGGGAACTTTATTAATCAGGGAAAAGTCAGGGAAATATCAGGGAATTTTGAAAAAATAAAAAATCAGGGAAAATTTATTTTATGAAGAAATTTTTTTTTTGCTGTACAAAATTAAGTACTCTAATTCCCTACGCATTTTCTG